>NC_140955.1:69020054-69192554 GCF_014529385.1 Adiantum capillus-veneris
GCAATCGAAGTGGCGTGAATCGCTCAGAAAAGCTCTCCAAAAGGTGGAAAGAGAGATTACACGATGTTACAAAGGGAAAAAGAAAATGCACTTAGAAAAATAGAGAATTGCTAGGAGATGCTTTGGATGTGTGTGCTTGTGTAACTTCATGGACATTACTATCCCTCTCTTTATCCCTATCTATTGACTAAGGCTAGATACACACCAAATGCATGCATGCTTGACACTTTTATGGATGGGCAAGCATGCATTACACACTTATTTTAAAAAAGCGAAGCCCATGTCAGGTAGCGCTTATAGCCTATTGCTTCAAAGTTGTAATGTGCATGAGCTACTCGGAGATCAATCCGTGCCCAAGTTTGGGCAGGAGGTCGAGGCTGTCTTGTTTCTTGTCCATTGGCCATTTTGCGCACCCACTCAACTTCTGCCGACCTAGCTTCCACTTCTGTACGCTCAAGCTTGGGCAGGCGATGTGTAAACAACCTAACTACTGCCTTTGAAACCGCTATTGAGTGGGATAGACCGACCGGTAGGCCATCTGGACCACTAGTACATACCTCTATACATGTATTTGCACAAACGTGTATATATGTATAGATGTATATATGTGAGTGTGAGTACATTTCACAAAACACGAGTGTGAGTACATGTATATCTAGATGTATATAGGTGAGTGAGTGCATTTCACAACGCATGATGGTATAATTCAGCTTACAACAGCTTATCCAGTAGGTCGTGGCTATGGCGAGCGGGGTGATGAGTTTAGCGGGCACAGCAGCTCCAACGCGAGGGTATCCATCCCTGAGACATCCTGCATCGCGTCCGGTCCTCTCTGACAGTTTCAGCTTGCATTTGCACCCGGCTTCTTCTGCCTTAACTGCAGCTCGGGCTCTCACGTCCTCTTCTTCTTCGTGCTTCTCAGGTATGCTGCACCGACGTTTGTTCGCAGGGTTGTATATTAAGTTAAGTAGATTTCTATACTAGAGATGGAAACCACGAAAACTGCTCTAAGCTCAGAATCCAACGCTCTTTGAAGGCAGCTAGTTGATACTGCCTTTTCTGATGCATAGATACTACTGTAGCCTAACAGACATTTTACTTTTGACGAAAGATATGGCACTCTAAACCCTAGATTTCTTTGCCAAGCAGGAGTCTCTATAGCTCCCAGGATAGGCTTCAAATGGGAGGTTCCACAGAGGAATAGTGTTGTCAAAGTTAGGGCGGGCAAGCCAGCTTTGGGATGCACAAAAAGATCCAGATCTCGCAAGAGTGTAGCTCGAGCTCAGGGGTTTCGGGTGCGGTTATCTTCACCTGGCGGCCGGAATGTGTTGAGGAGGCGCCGTGCCAAAGGTAGAAGGATCCTGTGTCCCTGCAGCAACCCTAACAGTGGCCCGCGCGCTTAAGTCTCTTATGGAGGTTGTCTCTTCTTGTTCTTACATGCTTGTAAAGCTTCATAGAGTCTCTTTCATGTGATAACTTCACTAAGTATTTGAAAATTAACATGCATTCAAGATCGGTGACGTGGTGATAAAGCTTCTTATTTGGAAGCTATTGTTGGCCATTTTTGGAAATGTATGTGAGTCTTGCACAGGCTTGAGAGTCGGGATATAATGATCTTCGCTGCATCAGTGTCTTTCAAGGTGTCTCAAGTCCATGGTCTGATTTTGTCTTTTGTACAAGGAGCCCTGCAATGTGGGTCTAGCGCTAGCCCCATTTACAGTGTACAGACTGCCAATATTTTTGTTGAGTGCTACGGTCATGACTGACCTGCACTATTGTAAGATGTGTGTGTATCTATCACAGCACAAAGAGCTTCACATGAAAGCCTGTCTTGTCAGTTGGGATCTCTGCATTAGGGAAGGCTCTTATCCACTGCAGAAGTATCCACTGCAGAAGATGAAACATTTTTTACTCATTTTTTATATGCTGTGTATTTCGTGAGCATTATTTTATTTTGGGAGCATTTTGCAGTTTTTTATTTTGTCTTTACCACTGGAGGGACTTAAGGTGTAGAACTTCAGAATTAGGGATTGGTTTTGGATCAATGGTACCGTGTTTTTCGTATTGCACAGCAGCTAAGAAGATCATCCAGAGAAACCATTCATGGTGCTACACGACAGAAAGCGGGGGTTTCATCAACATCTGAAGTGAAGCTATCTGTATCTGGACCAAGTTGGAGACGATCAGGCCATAGAGGCGATCAGCACCAGACGGTGATGGAGTTACTCAGATGTGTATAACCATCAGGGGATATTGTTTCTAGTTATCAAGTCTGACTATGGGCCATGGCAAGAATGTATCTGGTAAAGAATGTGCCGAAACATCAGGAGGTTTTTGTTTATAGTTACCTAGTCTGATTATGGTAAGAATGTGTCAGATTCCTCGAGTTTTAGTTTTACGCACAGAGTTCAAATATTTTCCATTTACTATTTATGAGAACATTGTGATTTCATGGCTGGGGATGTACATCAAAGTGGAGAGACGCCAATGGAGCATGTGAAGGGTTTACAAAGAGAATAGTGTTTGCCTCCCTGTAGTGTTATGAGTTGCTTTTGTTGGGAGCGTCTCTGTACTTAAAAGATTGGTATTTTGGTGGGCATTTTTGGCCTACGCAAGGCCTTAGTATACTGTTTCCTAAAAGGCTTGGGAGGAATTGTGGACCATTAGATTATGCTGCTTGTGAACTATTGTGGACTATCAGATTGTTCTTGAATTGGCCATAAGTAAAATGTTTTTTGTTACTCCAGGGGCTACACACATGCTCATTTCTTTTACAGTCTATATGAGAATTCATTAACTCGGGGGTCGCACACTCTCCCATCATCTTCTGTAGGCCATTGGGACGCTTCACCTTGTTAATTGTAATTCTTGATAACTGGGCGAGGTTATGTCATCTTTATCCACCCCTGTCAATGTGTCCCCAGATTTCCCATAGTTCACTTCATAAGTGCTAATGATGTATATCTCGATCTCTTTTTCTAGGCCCCCCCCCCCTCTCTCTCTCTCTCTCTCTCTCTCTCTCTCCCCCTTACATGCTCCATCCATCTCCCACACCTCCCTCTCTTTGCACCCCCCTTCCTCCCTTTGGCCATGGGTCTTTATACTCTTTCTCGAGTGGTTTTGCACTCTCTCTCAGTTCCATGGAAGTACCTATTGTACATTTCCCTTTAATGCAGGACCATAGAGGGACCCTCGCCTACAAGGAGCTAAGTTTCCTTTATATGTTGACTTTGCCTATGGATATTATGGCAATCGAACAGGTGATCCGTTGATAAAAGATGAAAGTCAAGAAGAACACCAACCCATGTTTGGCCTACATATGTTAATTGTAAGTCATCAATAACCTGACATTTGTACGCATAAGATGTTGTGCAAGGCAAGCTTGGGCGAGCTCACCAAAGGACAATGCAAGTGTTTTCTTTTAACTAAGGGCCAAGTGTAGCTGATCTGAACTTTGTTGAAGGAAGATGTGATGTGCTTCAATCAAGATTGTATATCTATGGATAGGCCTTGAGTGGTCCTTGGTTTAGCCATCAACACAATTTTGTAACCCACTAGAATCTTTGTTGTGCCCCACCTATGGTGATGTTGAGCAAACCTCCAATAGAACCTCACTATTGTTTCTTTCATGTTTCATCTCACATTTCCATCGTTTTCATGCGGCAATAAATTCAATGATAAGATGCTACCTTTGGAAGTTGATCATTGTTTTAGTGCAATGCTGATAAGCTTACAGGGCAAGTCTTCCAGCTCTCTTGGTTGGTCTATCCTTATGCTTTTTGTACACCTCTTGCTCTTGACAGGATAACATGTGTTTTGTCGTCTCTTGATCATGTTCGCAATCATGACCTCTACCTTAAGCACCGCCTCTTCTTCAAGGCATTCTTCTCTCAAGTGCTTCAACATACTTTGCTCTCCTAACACTAGCATAGTCAACATCATTAACATGTCTTTGATCGTCACTTCATACATGTAAGAAATTTCCTCACTTCCACTCCTTGTTGCTTGTGCAAAGTGCATACCACAGTTTACATTTTAGTTGTTTTCTTCTCCTTAAAACAAATCTTGTCACCTAGGCTTAATATCCCCATTAGGGAATTGGCATTGCCAATTTTTTCGCAAGAAAAGAGTAGAAAAGAAGTGACAAGGCAATTAGAAGCATCTACACGTTCTCTCACAAAGGATTAGTGGTAGTATTACATCAGGTAATCTCCTTTGCTTGTTTATTCTTTAAAAACAACATAAAGGTAGAGAGGGAGCAACTAGAAGCAAGAAAATTGGCATGAATATCTGTGTTTCGTAATAGTGAACCATTTGGGTATATTCACTTAATAAAAACCAGCAGAGTTTACTTTAACATCCAAAGAATCCAAGTTTTCATTCTTAATCTTTGCCTTGTGATTAAGGCCAAGATTGCAATAGGATGTTTTGTTGGAGTGCATACCCTCTCAATGTTTGTGGTACAAGTACTCTATTTTTGCAAGGTACATATTACCATCGATAGTAAGTATTAGATGCAAAAAGGCTAGAGGCACTATCAACATGCCATTATTTAGTCATATTGTTTAACCATATCAAGCATATTTTGACTGTAATCAAAAGTAGACATTATCCTTTGTTATAACTACGTCGTATGCACAAATCTTGCATTCTTTTAATAGGTTCAACCTTCCTAGCATACCTGGAAAAGAATGAATAAAGCAACAAATAGGTGCAAAGCAAAGATCTCACTCAAGATTTAAGTATGTGAAGTATTGGGAGCATCTTAGTGCAAGGTGTTCATCACTCGTTATTACCTCACTTAATGTTATGGGAAATTTCTTTAGGGCCTACCTTAACTTATATGTTTATCTAGATTGTTGAATAAACCCCCTTCCTTGCACTTATTGGCATAGTAAGTTTTCCATGGTCGATCCTTGAGTCAAAAGTGTCCTTGTCATGATGGTCAGGTGAGGTCTAAAGAAAGGATCAACTAGGTAAAATCCATTAGGATAGCTGAAAACTCGATAAAATCTGACAAGGTGGGTGAAAATTGAAACCATTCACACATGAAACATAGAGTTTTAGTTAGGTGTCCATTCCTATGGACAACTGTCAAGCCAATGAAGGAACCCTAGTGAATATGTATGTCAACGATGGGAAATTTAATATTTTATCTCAATGACCAAGTTAGTGTTCATGTAGGGGTGTCCTTGGATAGAATGTAATCATGGAGGTGAGGTGCATCACAATCTTTGCTTTGCATGCAAGTCAAGATTAAAGACTAAAGGCTTGATATGAGTCAAGAGGATGATCTCTTGCCTTGCAAGGTTAGCACTCAGACCAAGTCAATAAATTTGGATTAATTGTGTGTGTCTTCTAAATAGAGATTATGGTTTTGACCACGTTAGAATAAGTGATGTGATGATGTTGAAGTGCATGTTTTTGGTTTTAGAAGAGCGTTTTGATTCTATATTTTAAAAAGATGATGTTTAGCAAGTTGGGTTGGAATGTATGCCGTGGATTTTTAAGATATGGGTTTCAATTGTTTGAATTATGCTTATCATGATGTTAACTTTGGATTGAGCAGCATCATATGATGAGGCTGAATGAGGATGTATTCCATCCATTTATGGTCTGGGTGTTATTTGTCTTTGGGATTTTCTTGTCACATTTAGTGATTTGGATGAGGAAACAGTGACATTCTTCAAGCCACTCTATTTAGCTAGGGCTAGGCTCCAAAGAGGCATCATGCTTAAGCTGATTAGTAAGTGTTGATACTTCCTCTGATGGGCATTTTGAATTCTTTCAAGGTTTGAACACAAAAAGGGAGACAAAGCAGTCCTGTAATTGTTTGACCATATGGAGGTGTATGAGATTGCTCCCATGAAAGTGAGACTCTTCTACTTTGTAGCTAGAGTGGGTAGATGGGTGGCCCGATGGATACAAGTCTTCACATAGTAAATCCAAGGCTTCATGCAAACTTATATTGTTCTTTTTGTTTGGTTTGTGGCTTGTTAGGGTCTTTAGGGAGAATGATCATGTCTTGTTTGCTTCATTTAGGGGTTGCAATAATAACCAAGTCTCTTAAGCTACTTTGTACCATCATGGCATTCTACCCGTGCTAAGTTGGGCATGAAGTTCGTCCTTTAACTATATATTGGTTTCAATGTAACTTATAAATACTTCAAGTTGTATAAATTACAATAAAGTCCAACTTAAGAATTTTGAGACAACTTTAAATCAAAGAGACTTGCAATCTTAGTCATTTTGGCCAATTTGATGTGTCAATCATTTAATAAATCCCTTTGTGCAATGCAAGTTTTTACCCCTCGAGACACAATATACATACATAAATCTACATATATACATATCCTTGAACTATATACATGATAGTCAAACGTTTACAATGTGAAATAATGACTTCATAAGTTCTCAAGACCATATTGTTCCAAATCCAACTTTATTGAAAAGCAATTTTACCTCTTTTGCAATACAGAGACTGTATCAAGAGGCAACTTAGCTTACCATTTCAATATCAAAGCTCATTTGTCTCTATGTGAGTTTGTAGTTGCTATGGATACTAGTAAAGACTTTTAGTCATTGGATCCATATAATGAACTTCTTTTTTTATGGCAAAAAGATATGTTTGTAGGGCTTTACTAGAAATAAACTCACAAAATACATACTAACAATGTTTGACAAATTGCCAATTGTTTTAGAAAGAGCTTTGGAATGGATGGGGATCTCAAAAGTGTGTGGTGTTTAGAAACAAGTAAATTAAAAACAAGAACTCAATGGGATCTATTGGTACAAGCCAATTATACAAAAAGCAAAAGGCCATCCTATATACATTTACAAAAGGTTACATTAGTATTATAGATATGTGTTTGTTAGACATAGTGTTTTCTCTTGAATTGCCCAATCATGTATTGTAGTTCCCCATCTAGTGTTGATTTTAGAGATTAAAAAAGCCATGTTGACAGCAATCCATAAATATGATACTCCAATTAGTGTATCAAACACTCAATTCTTTAGGGCTAAAGGAAAAGGAAAAATCTTCAGATAGAAGTTTGTTCATGTTAGAAGATGATACATTGAGCTTAAAATGAGCACTAAATGTTGATGGCATATTTTAGCTAAGATTGATGCTCGTGGAAAAAAGAACAAAGAAATTTATGTTCTTCTTATTTTATACTTTTAAACCAAGATGCACATAACAAAACACAACAAAATTATCCTAGGAACTAGGAGGACATTGTTTAGAAGAACAAAGAAAGATCTAGTTTTTAGTTTACACATTTAACCAAGATGCAAAGAGAAAACCAAAACGAATTATCCTAATACTATAAAAAAACCTCAAGGTAGGTTGGAGGCCCAAACTTCAGGTTGGACCTAGCCAAACACCACATTTTTATTATACTTGTACTCTGTTATTTTTTTGAGCTATTGTAGCTATACTGTGTGTAAATCCTGATTCCAAAGTAGCAAATCTATTCTATGAGTTGTAATTCTTTCATGATAATTGGAAATGCCCATGTGAGCTGGCCACTGACCATTTAGAAAGACCTAGGTACAAAAAACAATAACCTTAGTATGAAAAGAGGACTTATCTTTTGGGAGAAAGGGAATCTCTGTGTACGTACACTGAAGCGGCCAAGTAGCTCAGATTTTAATCAACTTATCTCATAATTGGTTAATTCAATTTTGATTCCAAAACTTGCATTGTGTTCCTTTTATCTTGCTCTTTCAATCAAGTGTAAGCATCTCAAGTTCTATTGTGGTTTGTGACTTCGTATTTACGAGCCTAATCTTCAGTTTTGAGTGCTCAAATCATTATTTTTTGGCCTTTTAACCAAAGGAGAATGTTATAGACCTTAAGGCGACTTGTTTGGGCTGTTTTATTGCAATTTCTATTACTTGGTACATGATGGATCCCGATTGTGGTACCTTGTCGAATTGTTTGTAGACATGTCCCCTTAGACATAATATAGCATTCTTTAAAGTTTTGTGGCTATCTAAGTCCGTTTAGTCATTGAAACAGCATGATGAACTAGAACAGCGAGAAAGGACATAAGCATATTTTTCAATCTGAGAGTTGTGATTCGTTGTTGAGTTGATATATTTTGCTTGTCAGGTTCACTTCTTGAGATTGACTCCCTCAAAGAATCTCCATGCCCCATTCAAGTCACTTCTCTGAGTATTGATATTATTATGTTAGTTCCAAATAGCTATGCTACACACGTCCGTCACAGCGACCCGCTAACATTGGCGTCGTTGTTAGGGAATGATCCTTAGGTGGTATGTGATATAGTGTGTATTTTGAATTTGACTATCTAAAGATTAGTCTTTCCATTATATTCTTAAGAGGTAAAGAGAGTTGTGAGTGAGATAGCCAAAAAAAAAATCATTCTTCTATTTTCTGATTACTTTCAGAGTGTTGTATTATTTTTTGTTACTTTTATTTGGATTGATTTATTCATTTTTGTTTCGTGTTTCTTTCAAGCACATGGGAGTAGGGTAAGTAGAAACCATCACCATCAAATTGGGTTGAAAAGATCAAGGTAAAAAGGGTATATTGGACAAAAAGACCATAACTCTAAATGATAGAAAATCTAAAGGTAGAAACCTAAAAGCTAATCAAAACTCAAAAATTTGGTGCTCAAGGACATTAGAAAACTCACAAAAAGCAATATAATAAGTTTCATCCAATTTTGTGGTGGAACATGGATCACGATCTATATCCCTAGAGAGAGTTTGAGTGAAAACTAAGACCATTTCATTGATACTACTTCCAAGCAACTGAAACCAAAGTTTGGGGTCAAATTGAATCCAAAATCACACTCAAAACAAGGAAATTGAAAAAAAAACACCAAAAGCTAGTACAATTGACCAAAATTTAGGGATTTCAACTTTTTGTGATCCAAATCCAAAACGATTTGGAAAATAACTTCCAAATAGCATGAGAAACAAGCTAACCAAGTTTTATGTCAAAAGGAGGTCAAACATGGATTGCGATCCATGTACCTCATCATAGATTTTGATTGAAAATTGAGCACTGAGTAGTTGAGACTTAAAGAGACATTTCCCAAAAGAGACACTTACAAAAAAGTCAAAAAGATGGTCAAAAGAGCCAAAATTAGAGGATAGTCAAAAATTGCTAGAACAGACATGAGATTTCACTTTTGGTTTACCAAAACTGATCCAAATTCAAAAAGATTTTGGGGATAGGCTACAAACATCATATTCTATCAACTCACCAAATCCCAAGTCCACAAGTGATGGAACATGGATCGCGATTCATGTCTCCCATCTAAGAAATTTGGCAAAGACCTTTCCATTATGTGCAGAGACCATTAGCTACAGTACTTCCCAAAGCAAGTTTGCGAAAAGAATCCAAGAAGCTTATCAAAAGTGCCCAAAACACTTCAAGGTGAAAATTCGCAAAGTCGGACCTAGGGTTTGACTTTCAACTGACCTAATCAAATCCAAATCATACAAAAAGCATAAATGTGGTGTCAAGGAACTAAGGGCAAGCTATGTGTAAAGTTTCATCACATTCGGCCACTAAGGTAGATGGATCGCGATCCATGTCCTCCTATCACATATTGAGATCAAAATTGTACTATAGCTAGATCTAGTCATAAGAAGCCTAGTGGTCTTTTCAAAACTGAATCTGGACAACCAAATATGAGGTTAGAATGCTGCCATCTCAGTGGAAAGCCACATAAAAACTGATAGATACAAAAAGCATGCACGAATTGATATCTTCTCCTATACAACACACAATTACTCTCTCAGAGTTGTTGATAATTAGACCACATCTATGGGGAGAAGCTAGAGAAGATGGGATTGAAAAGTCCTCTTCAAGACATTCCCATGGATGATCAAACTGGTAAAATAACACAAAATAAACCAAAGGTGAAACTAGTGCCTATAAACGAGGTGGGAGATTATTTGTGAAGGAGAAGAAGGAAACGCCACCTTACCAATGGAGCACAAAGGAGTAAAAACCTTGGCCATACTTGATAGTGAGGTTGGAGTAGCCATATCCACCAAAGAAATTTGGAAAAAATGGAGAAAACTGGCTCTTAGAAAAACTAGAATAAAACTGCAACTCACAGATGGTTACGTTGAGAGATCAATAGGTATGTTGGAACCTATTATAGTAACCTCTTGTGGATAGAATACAAACATACATTTGCAATAATAGATTTTGGAAAAATAAACAATTTTGATATCATTTTAGGGATACCATCTATGCGTCAACTTAGAATGGTACAAGAATGGAGCTATGACCACATCTCTTACCAAACATAGTGGTAGTGATGTGTGTGAACACACTTAGGACCGCCGGGGTATTTTTTCCCTGACTAGGAGGTTTTTTCCCTCATGCATTATATATACGCCCATCACTGTAGGGCTAACTCATCTTTCCATTGTGCACTAAGCAATATACTCTCTGTTGTGTGCCTTGAGCTTCTTCATCCTCTCCAAGATGTGGGTGTTTCCTTGCAACCCTATTTCCAACAATTGTATTAGAGCAGGTTGCATCCTCTAGAGCATAGTTCTCAACATCATCAACACCGACCTACTCACTTTCTTCGATTTGGATGAGCTTTGGTGAGCTTTAGCAGGTCGACAAATACTTTGGGTAAGCTCATAGAGCTTAGTTTGCTCAAGATTTTCATGCAGGCTCATTTCGGCCTCTGTTTTCACTACAGACAGTATTGTGCATGCAATTTTGTCCTTTTGTGCATAATTTTTGTCAGTGCAATTTTCTACAAAACGGGTCCCTTACAATCTTCTTTGGGTTGTGTTATGTAGAACATGTTGGTCTTGCTTTGTTTTACCTCTTTTTGGGCAGTTTTCACATCAAGTGCAGTCACTCACAATGGATGACAACAACACAGATGTGTTCAAGATGTTTTACCTCTTTTTGGGTAGTTTTCACATCAAGTGCAGTGACTCACAATGGCTGACAACAACACAGATGTGTTCAAGATGTTTGTTGTTGAGGATAAATTGGATGGGGACAATTACCCAATGTGGGCTTACATGACGCAACATGTTCTTGTGTCAAAGGGCATTTGGAATGTTGTGTAGGGCATTGATGTACATCCGGATTCTGTGGATACAATCTCTGTTGAGGATGTGCAAGTTTTGATGGCAGGTTTTGCCTATGATTGAACAGTCTCATTGGGACATTAGAGATGCACAAGCTCATGCATTGATTGTGTTTTTTGTGAAGCGCACTATTACTCCTCACATTTGTTCAGCTAAAATCTACAAAACAGAATTGGGATATTATGGCTGGTCTTTGTGTAAGTCGCAATGAAGCTAAAATTTCATTGTTGTGTAAAGAGTTGAGAGTCAAAGATTATGCATGAGGAAGATGGCATTGATACTTTACTGCTGGTATCAAGGATGTTAATAAGCAACTCATTTCTAACAATTCACTTGTGCAAACTATTCTTGATGCATTATTGTCAGATTCTTACAAGACTTTTACTAGTACTTGAAGACAAATGACCCAAGGAAATCATGATGTTGTCAAGTTTGATGCATTATGCACATTGTTGTTGCAAGATTCAATTTCAAGAAAGAAGAGGGCTAAACAATGTACAATTGAGCAGGCTTTTGTTGCTGCTCAAAGAAAAGGTGGTAACACCAATGTAGCCACTTCTCATGGTTCTTCAACGAGTGCAAGTCACATGTTCCTAATGTTTCTGTTGGCAGCACCTCATCTGGGATTTATAGTGAAAAGGCCAAGAAGAAGATGCATTGCCGTTATTGCAAGGCCAATGATCACTTGATTAAGCAGTGTCCTAAAGTGAAGGAAAAAGAGGCCAAGAAGAAAGAGGCTGGTTCCACTACAAGTGCAGCTATTGTAGAATCTTCTATGAAAGGAGATTGTGATGTTGATGTAGATGCAGAGTGGGCATTTAAGACAGAGTGCACTTATAATCCTTCTATACATGATGCATATATATCAGTTGCTACAAAGTCACATGTATGGTACTTTGACAGTGGTGCTACAAAGCACATTACATCACATCGTGATTTGTTTACCACTCTTGAGGCTATCCCTCATGGGAATATAGTCACTTGTGCCAACAATGTCTCTTATCTCATCGAGGGAGTTGGAATGATTGTGCCAACTGCTGCGAATGGTAGTTTTTTCACACTTGTTGATGCACTTTATGTACATGGGATTAAGAAAAATCTTTTTTATGTATATGTGCTTGCTAGACTAGGTCTTGTTGTCAAATCTGTGGATGACAGATATACAATTCATGATCTCAATTTTGGTGATGAAATTGTTGCATCCGACATTTTGTGTCGTGGGCTGTATAAGCTCACTTTGTATGACAAGTGTGGGTAAAATTTTGCAAATGCAGATGTGGATTCAAAGGTTGTTTTAGATGAAAAACTTTGGCATGCACGTTTTGGACATCTGAATTTTGACAATTTGCTGCATTTGCAAAAATCCGATATGGTTGCTTCTTTGCCGCCTCTTGAAGCACCTGAGAAGCATGTTTGTGAAGGCTATAATTTGGGTAAGATGCATCGTTTAAAGTTTCCAAAATATGGTTCAGTTAGGGCTACATGAAAATTGCAACTTGTATATAGTGATATTTGTGGGCCTATGCAAACTCCATCCTTAGGCAATTACTTATACTTCGTGACTTTCATTGATGATGATTACTCTAGGCTGAAGGGGATCGGGGAGCACCACAGACGGAGAGTGAGAGAGAGAGAAGGAGACACACGATGCAGATATGGGTGGGGAGACTCAAAGAGTGAGCAGCCCCCTATACACTTATGCTATGTATAAGGTATACAAGTCAGTGGGCACCCAGACTTTGGGCGGCTGGGCAAGGCACAAGCGCCTATACCCCAACAACCTCCCACTTAAAGGCGACTGTGCCTTTAAGCAAGAGAACCTAGTCTAAAGACTACAAAAGGCAAGAGAAAACCACTCTCAACCGATGCCCACTGGCTAGCTGTGATCGTGTGCATCCGGCTGTCCTGCTCCCGTGTAAGTCCATACACCACCAGACGTATCGCACACGTACTGCAAGTATGTACGCAATACCTGCATATCTCCCTCGTGCACTATGCCATCATCAGTCAACAAACGACTGACAATCCCAACTGCAAATGCTCCCACTGCAGCTGCGATATCCGGTCTCAAGATCAACATCTCATACATGAGACCACCGAATGCCGATGCAATGCTAGCGGGCCCTACTAGCTCTACGGAGCATGCATCAACATATATATCCCTGGCAATAGGCATCTCTGACTGATGAGGCATGTCAGCCACATGCATCTCTTGACTGTCCGCAAAAGACGCATCAACCTATCGTGCAACCTCAGAGCAAACCAGCTGCTCTAGGTGTCTGCTGGAAGACATATCCTGCACAACTATATCCCCATGCTCACTGTCGAGCATAGAAAGGAATGATTGCATAATCGCTAACGTCTCAGCCTCCTCTGCAATCATCCACTGCAAACATGACCACTCAATCTGCTGTGACTCACTAGAGCTCTCATGCTCTAACTCCGTATGCATAGACTCTTGCACAACGTCCTCCTGTCGTGACTCACTAGAGCAAGACCGCTCTACCTGTCTATCCTGCATAGAAGTATGTCGCACAACTGACTCTCTGCTTTGCTCAGTCACTAGAAAAGCATGCATGTCTGACTCTGTCACCTCTCTGTGTGACTGCTCAAGTCGTGCCCCAACTGTGTGCACAACGAGCTCACTACTCTGCACTCCATGCAAAGCATCCTGCAACCCACAAGCAAAAGAGACTCGCCTGCTCTCTCGCTCTCTACCTGGCTGCGTGATCACAGAGACAACACCGTCTCTCCCGTGATCCACATGCAATGGGTAACCTGTACCACTCCTGGCGCCTCTCGCAATCACTAGTGAACCCAAATGCATCACAAAATCTCGCTCTCGTAGCGAAATCTGACATCCACTATCCCGTAACTGTCTGATTGAGATCAAATCCTGTCTTAGATCTGGCACATAACGCACATGACGCAGGGTAAATCTTATACCACTGGGCAAGGACAAACATACGTCTCCTGTACCCTCAATGTCATACACAGCACCATCAGCCATGTGCACACAACCAAGTCTCCCACTAGAAAACGTGCTAAACCACTCACGATGCGACGTGACATGGAAAGTAGCATCTGAATCTAGTAACCAATGTGAAGACAATGTGCAATCCGATATGCAATCCGTAGACATAAGATCGTCTGAAGACAAGCTAGATGTAAATGTGACATTGCCGTCACAAGCATACCCAGTAACCACCGTACTGATCTCACTAGCATCTGTCATGCCCAAATATGCATCACGCATCTGTCGCCTCCGTTGTCTCAAACGCCTGAAACATCGACGCCTAATGTGCCCTCTATGTCCACAATGCCAACATGTCAAGTCTCTATGCCGTCGAGACTTGCGTGTGGGATCAATCTCTCCCATGGACATAGAAGTGGGACTATACTCCCCTGTAGACATGGATGTCGCATACATAGCATGTAAACTCTGCCATAAAGCATGAGTTGTAGTCTCCCTCGAGACCTGCCAGTAAACAGACTCAACCAGATGCAAACAAATCGTAGACATGGCTAACTCATCAAGATCCTGCCAATCATCATCACGCATAGAATTGGGCTTCGCCGATAAACCATGCAAGGGTTTATCCTGCCCCAAATCTGCCAATGCAACAAGCATATGTTCCTTCCAAGCAACAAAATCTACACCATCAAACTGTGTCAGACCATAACGTTGGAAGTCAAATGAAAAATCAGCCATAATGCTCGCAAAAGAGCAACCAACAATGAGTAGCAAATGTCAACCAAATCAGCCCTAAACTGGCTCGAATCGCATCAACAAAAGTTTGCAAATATGGCTGTAAAATATGGTTGCAAATCAGCCCCAAAACAGTCCCAAAATTCATCTCTTAAACAGCTGCATAAACAAGTCACAAATGTGTCCCAGAATCAGCCTACAACTGAGCCATACATGGACACCTACAAAGAGGAAACAATGGTTGAAAATTCAGCGCCCAAATAAGTCCTCAAACCTGTCTGTAACTTGTAAACCTGTAGCTGAAACTTGCTGAAAAACCTCAAGCCATTAGTGCTCGAATCCGGCTACCTAGCTCGTAGCCACACAAGCATACATCACAACATTCACTCCTGTGAGTGTGCCAAGATAACTGTACGCCTGTCAAATCATGAGCGAATCACCAAGCCCACACTGTGCGGTATCGATGCATACACACGCACAAATCTCCCACCTGCAGAGAACACCGCACGCAAATGTTAAGTGCAACCCGCAATCTCTACCTAGATCGCATAAATGATGCGCATAAAACTCCTGGGAAAATTTCGCCAGAGTTTCGTCAGTAAAACGGCCACAAAACAAGTAACCAAACTGACTGCACGCTCAAAACCATGAGCAACCAAAGCGCATCAAACCGTACTCCAAATGCATGCACCAAATCTCCACACTTTGCATACATCATTGCAAACACCTGCAAATCTAGTACACAAATATCTGCTCTACCTATGACTGCCAAAAAACATGCTCGAGGCATACATTGCCGAGCTCAAAATGCAATCACATTAGTCTCCCTGAGCATCAAACCACATAAGACATACATCGTATCCTCCCACCTGTGAGGAAACTTGCAGCAAATATCATTCTCACATCTGAGAGCAAACCATGTGTGGAATCCTCGACACACAATAAACAACTGCTGCTGCTGCAAAAAATTCAGCGTTTAGAATTTTAAAATTCTGATATGACGAGCGCGTCCGGAGCATGCCAAAACCCCAAGGTAGACTCCTGGATCACATGTATCCGAGTCCGGGTGTGAAAGCTATGCCAAAAAACCTCCGTTTCGGCCCAAAAACGCAGCATAAACTGCCAAAAGAGGGCTGAAAAATGAGCTCCTCAACCGTAGCTTGAATGAAGTTTTTGATGGCTCGAATGGCTTCTGGGCAAGGCACAGGCGCCTATACCCCAATATAGGCATGCATGGATGTATCCGCTTAAGGCTAAGTCCAAAGTGTTTTTTGTGCTTCAACAATTTTTGGCTATGGCTAAAAATGTCTCTAAATGTACTATGGGCACCCTCAATTCAGATCGAGGGGGGGAATATATGTCTCATGAGTTTAATGCATTTTTGGCTAGTTGTGGGATAAAACACCAATGTACAGTGTTGCATATACCTCAACAAAATGGTGTTGTTGAAAGGAAAAATAGGTCACTTATAGAGTATGGTCAAGAGTCAAGCTTTGCCACATTTGTTTTGGCTTGAGGCCGTCATGTGTGCTTCTTATGTACTGAACAAGTATCCTACGAAAGCTTTGCAGTCTATGACTCCTTATGAAGCATGGCATGATAAAAGCCATCTATTGATCACATGGGTGTTTTTTGTTGTTTAGCTTATGCTTTGGTGCCACAAACGCAGTTGTTAAACCCTCAAATCCTAAACGGACTATAAAATGTATTTTTGTTGGTTACAGTGTTGAAAGCAAAGGTTACAGGTTATACCATCCGCAAACGAAACATATCTTGGGGTTACACGATGTTGTGTTTGTGGAACATTATGTTGAGTCTTTGTTGTCATGAACTAGAGACAATAATGTAAGCTCATAGGGCATTTATGACAACTGTCTGTTTTTAATAGTGGAAACTAAATGTAAATTCCAATGAAGCAAATGTACAGCCTGTGGGGGTTTCCAAAAATGCTACGGATCAGCCTATTTCTGATGCAGATGTACATGATGTACTTGATATGAAAGGGTTGAGAATGAGCAACCTAGAGGTATGCCAAAATGGCTGGCACATACTTTGTGTGACACTAAATTGGTTGCACCTATGTCTAGTCGTACTCGTTCAGGTTCTTTCCATACATCTTATGCGTCAAATTGTTATGATTTGGTTGTTTCCAATTTATGTGATGTGAAGGAACCTCTGTCTTTTGATATCGCACAAAATTCTAAAATTGGATGGCTACCTGCAATCAGAATATGATGCACTTATAGGAAATGATACATGGACTTTATGTGATTTGCCTCGTGGTAGAAAGGCCACTGGTACAAAGTGGGTTTACAAATTGAAACATAAGCTGAATGGTGAGATTGATCACTATAAGGCTTGACTTCTTGCAAAAGGTTATACACAGCAAAACAACATAGATTATGAAGAGACTTTTGCTCCCACTTGTCGTATGACTACTGTGTGTTTTCTATGTGCATTGGTAACTCACTTTTGATGGGATGTACATCAATCAGACATTGTCACTGCTTTCTTGAATGGTGATATATTTGAGGAAGTTTATGTAACACAGCCTCACGGTTTTGTCATAAAAGGAAAGAAGATAAATTGTGCAAATGTAAGAAAGGATTGTATGGGTTGAAGCAATCTCCTCGTGCTTGGTATGAGAAAGCTAACACTCATTTGGTTAAACGAGGCTTTCGTAACAGTCCAACAGAAAGCACTTTATATGTAAAGCGTGAGGGTGAGACACATATTGCTAAATTTAAGGCTGATATGAATGCTACTTTCAAGATGAAAGATTTGGGGTTGTGTGCATCATTACTTGGGCATATAGTTTAGGCAATGTTGTGGTGGTATTGCCTTGTGTCAAACAAGCTACATAGAGACAATACTATGTGAGTTTGGACTTGAGGATTGCAAACCTATTGCTACTCCCATGGAAACAGGTTTGAAATTAAGTCTCCATGATGTTGGTGATCCTCTTGATGTCACTCTTTATCAAAATGTTATTGGATGCCTTATTTAGGTATGCAATACAAGGCCACATATTCAGTTTGTAGTCTCACAGGTTAGGAGATTTATGCATAGCCCAAGGTCTAAGCATTGGCAAGCTGCCAAGAGGATTTTTTGCTCGGGGCGGTCACTTATCAAAAGCTTCATATATCACATGCGTTCAAGAGGTTATTAATAATACCTCAATATACATACTATATTTACACTACGTGCCTATTTAAAAAAACCCCACCCCCCTTTGTATGTATACATTTTGATCTTTTAATAATCCTCTCCGGTTAACTCACGTGATAGCATACACATTCTAAAAAGTGACCGCCCGGGGATTTTTTGCTACTTGAGTGGCACTTTACATCTTGGCTTGCCGCCATGTTTACATGCTTTTTCGGACTCAAATTGGGTTGGTTGTTTTGACACGCAAGTGACCACAAGTTGTTTTTGTTTCATGCTCGGAAGTCCATGCATATCATGGTTGAGCAAGAAGCAACCTAATGTCGCCACTTCCAATTGTGAGGTTGAGTACAGGCCAGTCTTCATAGCTATGGTCGAGTGTGTATGGCTCAGATGCCTTATGGCTGATTTGAAGTGTTGGAGAGAACATTGCCAACATCATCTACACTGACAGACTAACAGTCAGAGCACATTTGGCAATTGTGAGGAACCAGTTTTTCATGCTCACACAAAGCACATTGAGGTGCATTATCACTATGTCAGAGAGAGACTCTTAGCAAGAGAAAGTAGCTTTGTCTATGTGTCGACACGAGACAACCTTGCAAACCTTTTCACAAACCTTTTCTCACGAGGCATTGCCTCGTGAGAAGTTCGAAGCTTTCCGCAAAGCTTTGGGCTTAGTCCCCTTTGTAGATTGATCATGTCCTTAGGGCATGGCACTTCCCTATACACTGTGCCAACTCTCGTTCACCGCATCAATGTCCCCGGGGGGGGGGGGGGGGATTTGCTACCATATATATGTGGTAGCGATGTGTGTGAACACACTTAGGACTGTCGAGGCATTTTTTCCCTCATTAGGAAGGTGCATTGTATATACACCCATCACTCTAGGGCTAACGTATCTTTCCATTGTGCACTAAGCAATGTAATCTTTGTTATGTTCCTTGAGCTTGTTCATCTTCCTCAAGCTGTGTGTATTTCCATGCAACCCTATTTCCAACAACATCTACTTAGGCACAAAGAGGTTACGACGAGGATCAACATCAAAGACCATAGCTATGGAGATGTCACAAAGACACCTATTGAGGAGTTCGATTCAGCAACCATAAACAAACCATAAATCCCAGCATGGCTATGGACTAAAGCACATCTTTGGATGTGTAGAGCTTTCGAGTACGAGAGTTTGGCAAGAGAAGATTTCATCTTAGAGAGACCAGTAGAAGACAAATATTACATCTTAGGACCATTTCTTGAGAATTTATTTGATCTATTTGGATGAGACCAAATCTTGGCTACTCTAGATGTGTGCATAAATGAAACTACCCCTACAAAGTTTTGTGATGAGGAAGGCTATGACATAGCTCCATATTTTATGATAAAGGTGTTGAAGGAAGCTAATGAAAATTGTGTGTATGAAAGCAAAAAAGGTGAGATAAACAACTATAACATGAATCATGATGCAAAAGCACAAGTGAAGGAAGAAAAGCAACCACAAGAATATGTCATCATCGACATACCTGAAGAATCAACAATAGTTGTTTCAAAGAAGTCAATTCCAAAAAATGCACAACTGAAAGCACATGAAGAAGCAGTGTTTCCAAGTTCCACATCAGATGTTTAACAAACTCAAGATCAAGAGGAGAACATGGATAAGGCAAAAGATCGATTGTCACCTATAGTGATCAAATTTAGCTCTTATGTAAAGCAACAAGACTCAAAATTACATGTTTAGCTGTGATAGATTCTTATGCTACAAAGAATCTAATGTCTAATGGCACTTGGATAATGATGGGAAAGCCACCAATCAAAGAGCTAGAAGAAATGATGTGCACAAGTTCAAACCGCCAATTCTTAGCTTTGGTGTGGTAGAAGTCATACTCAAGTCGAGTACTAGGGAGGGACACTTTCTATATAATCAAATCCCATCATGTCAAAGAGAGTCCGGTCTTGACAAAAAGCTAGATGAACATCTTCTTTAGACAACAACAAAGAGCTTCAACAACAACGACCATAATAGTCTTAGAAGCATCTCAAATGCATGCAAAAGAGTAACAACCAACCATGGCAAAAAAAGGTAAAGCTAAAGTAAACACTGAAGCAGATAAACCTTGCAAGTCAACCTTACCTTCAACGAGTTTCCACCATCAAACTTCCTACACAACATCTACATCACAAGCCAAACCATCGACAATGCAATGAAAACCTAAACAAAAAGTTCATCGACCAAAATTTCCATCACAATAAATCCTCCATGAAAAGCTGAACAAAATCAAACAAGTGTTAGTATCCAAAGACATATCAAAGTCAAATATCCAGTTTGGATACACCAATCACAAGTTCAACCTCATCAACCAAAGGTAATAGGGTGGGTTCGATCACACTGCTCAAGGTTACTTTCAAGGAAACACTAATGTTTGGGCCAAAAAGCCTAAAGTATTAGCTTTGACCTACTCACCTCAAGGAAAAAATTCTATAAGAAAAAGTTGACCTATCAATGAAAGACAAACACCTCAATCAGGAGAAAGAACAACCACAAAATGCAAAAGAAAAGACCTTCAAAGAAACAAACAATGTGACAAGTATGGGTACCAAAGTCAAACTTCTACCAAGCTACCCAACAAAGACATGTGAAGCAACACATGATTCCAGTCAAGCTACTCAAAGCACAAGTATTTTATGAAAGTAGCTCTCAAATATGGTTACCAAAAGTAGTAGCTCAACCTGGAACAACGGTCAGTCATGTAGCACAAGGCTCCACCCAAAGGCAAGCAATCACAAGCAAAAGCCAATAGAAGCCAATCACAATCGCGGGTGATATAGCCTCTAGATAGATACCTCGTCTTCTACTACAAAAGCAAGGCTTTTACAACGATAATAATTAGATATGGATATTAAACTCTAGTGACCACCAAGTCATACAGAAAAGGGGGCAAAAGCAAAAGATGGACACACGAGGACCACAAACAATTTAGGTTCTAAAATTGCAATTGAATACTCAATCACAGAGAACCCACAAATAGCAACAACTACTTCTCATGGGAGACAAAGCAAAGGCTCCATCAGTCCCTACTACAACCATAGAGCATGCTTCACAAAGCAATATTGACATATGACAAACAAATCAAGAGGAGTATAAGCATGCCAACCTACTGGACAAAAGAGTGGCATCCAAAGACCAAAACAATGAAAGAGGCCAAAATCTCAAGAACATATGGAATTGGCTTTCTGGCCTTGAACAAGTACGCCCAAGTCACCGTTAAAAATACATGGCATAAGAGTCTAATTTGGGTAGCTAAGCCACTAATTGAGCAAGGCGTTAGTGGCTTAGCAAGTCTAATTTGGGTAGCTTAGCCACTTGAGCAAGGTGTTAGTCCCAAAGCTTCAAGTAATATTCTTTGTGGTCTAAGAGTCTTAGCTATTTTAGGTACTGCTCAAGCTGGAACAGTTGAGCATATTTACATTGTGTGTCTCGTGCTGGTATAGGTGAGAATAAGAGTTGAAGTCTATGTATTTTAAATTTGGTGAAGTGAAGGAGGAAGTCACTCACACACAATCGCTAAAAATGTTCCAAGGTTGTATGTCGGTCTACACTTTTAGAAAAAACACTCCGCCAAAGTGAAACTTGGCTAGAGAGGTAATTAGTGGAAAATTAAACTTTATCTTTCTCCTATGAAAGATTCTTCAATAAAGTAATCATCAATTTGAATAATCTATGAAGACACTAGCTTTTCAATCTTGCATCCATCTTACTTGAAATAATTGAAGGATTTTTTACTTATCTTGCACTCTTTTTGGTTATGTTGAGCTTCAAAAGTGACTTTCATAATCTTGATGATGTGGTCATCTTCAATGTCATCTTCACCAAGAGCTCTTCTTGTTACATTCTTCCAGACATTGTTGTGCCTCTTCTAAGCTTTGCTACAATGTAACCCCAATATAATAAATTGTTCCATGAAGTTTGGTGTCAACCAGAGGCATCGTTCCCCATTTTTTATAAAGTGTTGCTATTGTTGTCCATGTGAAGGTGGAAAATTAAACATTGTGTTGTTGTGTTTATGTGTAATGCAAATCACGTTTTAGAGGTTACTATTAAGATTAAGTATCCACTACGATGAGTAGATGAATTGTTCGATCAATTACACGAAGTTCTACTATTTAACAAAAATGGTTTTATCAACGAAGGATGCATAAGACTTGTAGATATACCCAAAATTGCCTTTGCAAGAGTTCTCAATTTTTCTTTGATTGGCATATTTTATTGTAAGTTTGCTAAGGATTACACAAACTTATTGATTGGACCAATCAAAAGGCAAAGGTAAGACTTGCTTTTAGGGAGAAGATAATCAATCCAGTTTTGACAAGCTCAAGGAAACTATAGCATCAACACTTGTGCTAGCTTTAGTTGATTCACTTCAACCATTTTTTTCTAGAAACTGATGCTACTTCTAGAGCTACTGATGGAATGGGATCATGCTAGCTAGGGTGGATGAAAGAGAAACATAGCGCAAGTGTGTGAGTGTGTGTAAGCAAGATTATCACTCAAGTGAATTAGGTTCCAAGATAGATTAGCTTGGACTCATAAACACAATCTTGAGTATTGATGCAGCTTAGCACACGCTCACCATAGACAAGCATGTAGTGCAAACTTGAATTGTGTTGTTTATTCATGAAAGCTCTACAACTTGACTCCATTACATGTGGGATAATTGCCCCTCTTCCCTCCTTCACTCAGACAAGTAATGGAGTGGGAAATAGACCTCGCATTAGCACTTAGCTTTTC
The DNA here is from genome assembly GCF_014529385.1 of Adiantum capillus-veneris. Lineage (NCBI taxonomy): Eukaryota > Viridiplantae > Streptophyta > Polypodiopsida > Polypodiales > Pteridaceae > Adiantum > Adiantum capillus-veneris. Next base: position 69,042,815 of record NC_140955.1, read on the forward strand.
ATAAGTAGTGATTAATTACTCATTAGTTTAACCATTTAGCTTGGTTTTTTTTGTGTTTGTTATTTGAATAAAAGCTTCATCTTGATTGAGTGATTGCACGCCTCTGTTGCTAGGTTTCACATAAGCCCTTAATGGGAGATCCAATTGATCCGTAGTAGACACAATTTGTTTCCTCCTGAGAACAAGTGGACCCTGAGTACCCTCTCCCAATTAAGTTTTAAAGCTTTCAAATGGAGAGGAGAGTTCAAGCTACCACCCCAACCAGTTCAACCTCAGACCATGGGAGATCCAATTGATCCGTATTAGACACAATTTGTTTCCTCCTGAGCACAAGTGGACCCTGAGTACCCTCTCCCAATTATGTTTTAAAGATTTCACATGGAGAGGAGAGTTCAAGCTACCACCCCAACCTCCCATCGACCCTGTTCCCTCTATCTATAACTCCCTCACACAAGAGGTGGTTACTTGATCATGACAAATAGTTCTAGAAGTTCAAATTTTAGAGCGTTGGGTATTAAGAATCCACTAAAAAGTTTGTTTTATTATGGTTAACCATGCATAAGGCTATTTGGGCAGGGGCCAAACTTAAGAAGAGGGGACTAGGTAAAGGTTAGCCTCTGAAGACATTTTCCGGTTCTTCATTAACTACACTTTAAACCGTCTCTTCTTGATCCCCTAATCAAGGTCTTAGGATTTACTCCATCTTAGTCGTTTCTTCTGGGAGGGAGTGTTTATCTGCAATTTTCATTTTGGAATAAAGCTTGGTTTGAATTCATGTGCATAGTTTGGAGGCAAATGAATTTTTAGGTGTATGAAGGGGCTTACTAGACCCCGATATGAGAATACTATTTGATTAAGTTTTGCTGCAAGACAAATATCTTTGTCTTGCCTAAATTAGAATACAGAGAATAAGATGTGCTATTCTCAAGGATACTACTAAGCTTTATGTGTTATTGCAGGACTAGGACAGGGATGTATAGATTGAAGATGGCAATCATGACCACCTGGATGAATGGAGAAATTCAAAGGGTCATGGAAAGAACTTAGGAAGGATAGATCTTCTTGGAGAATATTCAGGCCAAAATTGATTTCCTCCCTTGTGAATGAAGTCTTTGGTGTGCTAGGATTTATATCCCCCCACCCCATCTTGCCTTGGGGCTTCTTGTATAACTTGGATCTACTACTATGACCTTGTGTGTATTGAAACAACCCGTGAACCCCTTCCTTGGGTTCTAATGACAGACATATGGTCTCTTTTCTAATATAGTTCACCCCCGCTTTTACTGTTCAAAAAGGTGCAATTTAGTTCTCTTTTCAAGTTTTTATTTTGTGGTTTCATGTCATGAAGCATTAGTTTATTATAGTTTGGTTCTCTTTTAAGTTCTTATTTGAGAGTTTCACACCCTGAACTAGTTGCAGCCACATTTTTTTGAAAGGGAAGTGCCATTGCACAAATGTGAAACTTGTTGAATCACTCGCTATAGTGGTTTTGCCATAAAAAAAAGAATGCTCACAAGGCACTCACAAACTCACTCACTAATTAGTAGATTGTCTTCTTAGATCGATAGTTTAGGGGCAAACTATGTTAGCATAGCTTGTTGGTCTATGGAGTGTAGAACATGCACATTGATAACACTTCTCCGTAATGCTCTCTCACTATATGTGTGTTCTCTCCTTGCAAGTATTGCAATAATATCTGCACTGCACTGCACTGCACTCCACTCCATAGAACTGGCTCTCAAGACTACAAAGGTGGGGATTGAACACAAACTATGCCTTCTCTTGGTCGACTTTGAACTGCAAACGTGGGGATTGAACACGAACTGTACTCTCTCTCTGCGTAACGGTTCGATTTCAAATGGCTTAGAGCGGGGAACAGCTGCTGGCTATGGGCGACGATCCCCAGCTGGACGTACGCAAACTGTGCGAGCTCAGGTCTGAACATTTCCCCTCAACGTTCATTAGGGTTTTCTTCCTAGCACCTGCCCAGGCAAATCATAAGGAGAACACCGAAGAGACTGCGATTCTGATTCTCTGCTCATGGTTTCCCTTTCAATTCCAGGTCTTTCCTAGAGATTATTAATAAGTACGATGGAGATGACCCTTTGCTACCCTGGCTGAGGTAAAATTTCGTGGATCGGTGAGAGAGAGAGAGAGAGAGAGAGAGAGAGAGAGAGAGAGAGAGAGAGAGAGAGAGAGAGAGAGAGAGAGAGAGAGAGAGAGAGAGAGAGAGAGGTGTTATTGTGTGAGGGTGTTGGTACATTCTGAATTATCAGCATGTGCACTTGTGTGCACATTGGCATCAGCTCTGTGCTCATAGCATCTATTCTACCTATTTCTGCAGCTGTCTCAGATGGATCAAAACATCTCTTACTGCCGATGGGTTTTCATCTGTCTATTTCAATTTGCTGGATCTATGCACGAAGAACTTTTCCGAAGATATTCGCTACCGCTCTGATGCTAGATTTTTGCAGCTTTGGATTCAATTTGTAAGTAATCACGAACAGTTTCAAATGCTAGCATAGTTTTACTGGTTCAGATTATTCTACATATGTAATAAAAAATGATGTCTTGGACATCTTTCAGGCCGATTGCTGTGATGTAGATGCTGAAAGCGTGTTCAAAAGAATGGAGGCACTACACATTGGTCAAGACTTTGCATTATTCTATGGAGCATATGCAATCTGCCTTGAAGCCCAAGACAACATTCTCAAGGCTCATACTCTGTACCAATTGGGAATTTCAAGGTAACTTCCACTCTAACTGTTGAAAGTCACAAACAGGTTGTGTTCCTTGATTATGGATAGTTGTTGCTTTTGCACAGACAGGCAAAACCTGTTGGCTTGCTTGAGGAAGCATACAAAGGCTTTCTCAAGCGTGTGGCAAAACGTCACCGGTCTAGTTTGACAAAGGTACCGATTTTGATTTGAAATAAAGGCAAGACACTAAGCTATGTTCAACTGAAATCAATGAATTTTAAACATTTTTGACTAGGAGGCAAGATCTTCAAGGAAAAGCAGTGTGTTTGTTCCTAGTAAGTTGCCAACTTTTGAAAGTTTTCTTTTACTATGTTGTTAATTGACATTGTTTCTCACATACTTGAATCTATTGTGAGGATTCTAGGAGGGATCACCTCAGTTGAGCAGAATGGTAGTCCAATGGCTTATAGCAGCTTACAATCGACTCAAACGTGAGTTTTCTTTGTATAACCCAAAAGCTATGATGGATTTAAAGACTTTGAATTGCATTGTCGATAGTAGTGTCAAAGTCTCTAAACAAGCAACCTTATTTTGTGGACGGTTTTCAAGTGCAGTGTCCAAGCTCCACTGCCATTGCAAGACTTGACGAACATCTCCAACAGTGTTTGCAACAGTGCATCAATCCAAAGGAAAAAGCAAAAGCTATTTTTATCACCATTAAAGGATTGCAGAGAGGTATTCTTTTTTTGAGGTTGGGAACCCCTTAAATTTTGTGGAGAAACTAAGGCTTAAGTTTATATCTAGTTTATGTTAGTAATAAAGTAACTGATTACCAACATGTATGCTATTTTACTAGGATGAAAAAAATGTAGTTTTGGTATTTTTGGTTTATAAATGCAGACCACCTTCTCAAGGCGTACCCTTGACATTGGCTGCTTCGTCATCCACATTAGCACCCACCAAAGATGCTTTTCTTTGTACAGGACAATTAGACAGTATGCATCCTAGCGACATGGCTAGTTCAAGGGAAGAGCCCTCTTATGAAAAGCAAATTATGGGGCCCTTTAGAGGTGCCTTTGGAGGGCCCATGAATTTCCAATGGGGTGCCCCATATTCTCATCCCATTTTTTTGATGGCCATTGAGGAAACCACGACTGTTTCGCGGGGGGGGGGGGGGGGGGGGGGGGTGCTTCAACCACCCCCCACAAGAGAGATTTTCCTTTTCAACTTGTGTCAATTGGTTAGTATTGGTGATCTAAAGCGTGGAACATGGCCAATGTGCACTCAGTCCTGCTTCGTGCAACATTATAACATAGTTTGGGAGGCAAGCTAAAGTGAGCAATGGAATGCAGCAAGGGAAGCAAGCTTTCCATTGCTGCAATCGCCTACTACAGCTATGTCGCATGTGGTCTCATGATCGGCAGTGGATGTGCATAAGTTTTTGTATCGCTGCACTGCTTTGGTGGCAAGGAGATTGTGGGCAAGGAGATTGTGGGCGAGAGACGGGAGACCCAACACGCGGTCTATAGCCAATAGGCTACGACAACATTTGGGTTTACGGGGCACCTGGAGTATGCTTTAAGGGCCCTCCAATGGGTGAAGGCCCCCCAAATAGTAAGGGGAACTCACCATCCATAGCCTTTAGTTGGTGTTGGTCATTCGAGGCGAAATTTTCATCATGGTTCACCTTTGCCGATGGGGAAGATAAGGCTACACTTTTGTCGAGCATCTCGCCATGCTGTTCCTAAAGCAAGCAAAGAATCTTGCTCTCTTTGCGCTCGTGTTCAAAACACCACCCACAATGTAGCCTTTGAGGGAGTCCAACTGTTGCCTATGGCTTTTCAATATGCTCACAAAACTAGCCAGAGGCCATTGCCCGGGAGCAATACTTGTTGTCGTCGTTAAGCTCCACTTCTGCAAGCATTTCAAAATGCCACCAAGATGACAAGCAAGACAAATAACGCGCGACCTTGTCGGCGTCGTCACTGTAGGCGTTTCAAAACACTACGAAAAGCCCAAGATGTTGCCTTGTTTTCACTGCAATAGAACGCAAGGCACTTCCCTCCTTTGGATAGCGTTTCAGAACGCCACGAGGTTGGTTTGCCTTGCTGTCTACAAAACTTGCCGCACACTTAGTGCTCCAAGGTTTGGGCCCTTCAAAATGCAAGTCTCTAAAACAATGTGGCAATGGACAGTAGTAGAAATTCCCTCAATCATCTGCATTTTTAAACACAAGTGCGAAGAAGCACCAAATCGCTAGGAGAAAGTGCCGGTTGCAATAAACTGCTGACGTGTCAAAGCCTAAAGAATGGAGCCAACTTACAGATGTGACTGAGGGGCCTAAACTGTCACAAAGTGATGACGTGGTTGTCCAAGAGCAGAAACCCTAACCCTAATTTCTGTCAGAAACCCTAACTGTTGAAACCCTAATTCTAGGAAACCCTAACTCTAAAACCCTAATTTTGGAAACCCTAACCCTAAAACTTGCAAACCCTAATTTCTGTTAGAAACCCTAACACTGCAGAAACCCTAACCCTAACCCTAAGGGCTGCAAGAGATTTTTGCGTTTTGCACTGGTTGATGACGTGGCAAGTTGTACGGATTTCTGTGATTTACGTTGGCAGCTTTTTGGCTTTGCTTTTGGACCAGAAGCTTTTGAGTTTTGAATGCTTTTCATTATAATTGCTTTTTAGGCCAAGGGTCTTTAAATATGAGGTTGGGGCTCATTCTTTGGCATGCTTCCTGGAGAAGGTGCAGAGTATTGGAGTATTGGCTTGTACTGTGTTGATGCAATATAAAGAAATACCGCAAGGGGCGCCAAGGTTTGGGGCCAATACTCTCTGGGGTGGAATCCCGCCACTCCGTGTCGCGTGTCGTCTCTCTCTATTTCAATTCAGTTGTTATTTGAAGGGCTTAAAGTTGTTCAGTCTGTTCTTTTCTATTGGCACGTGGTGCTCGTCTTGTGACAGTGGTATCAGAGCATCAGGCGTGTGCTTTTCTGAAAGCATACCGGTCCTACAAAAGAGCAGACAGAGCTATTGATGGAATTTTATTTGAGGTATCTTTGCCCTCCAACCCGGACTTATTAGCCACTCCCACCCTTACTTCATTGCGCATCGGACGCGCTCCCGTCTTCACCGCTCATGTCTTATAGGGCCTAAACCAATTAAGATCACTTGCAAGAGAAGGATCTAGGTTTGTTTCAAGTCACTGTTTTTTTCTCAGAAGCAGTGCCATGCAGATGTTGATGTCTACAGCTACCAAGCAGCATACTCCAAGTACTTGGCAAGCTTTCAAGAAAATTTTTGCCTGAAGTTATACGGTTTCTGACATCTTCCTTCGGAGTGCAACTTCTAGCAGAGTGGGGTATCCTGAAATGCTTGCCATGGAAACCCTAGCAGATTATATCTTGAAATTTCTTGACATCTCTCAGTAGATGTCTCTTTACGAGTAGATGCCCTTGGAGGTTTAGTGCGATTGCTATCTTGGGACTACCATTGCGGCCAAAGCAACACTGTTTGTCCAAGAGCTGACGGACCATGCTGTGCTCGGCTACGACCTCATGGAAGGAACCTAACCCTAAATTTTGGTGCCGGTTTCAAGATGGAAAGTCAGTCGACTTTTCGAGCTCGACTGATGTCGAGATTGCTTTTTAAGTTTGAGTTCTGTTTGATCTTTTTTGGTGATCCTGTTTGGAATTTGTTTGAAATGGATGGTATCTGTTTTGAACCTGTTTTGGTGCCGATTTGAATTGTTCGACTCTGGTTTGATACTGGTTTCAATGAATGGACTCCGGGTGAAGAAGTGAGAAATATTGCTTTGGTATTGTTTGAACCTCGGAACAACGCAGGCCGATGTCTCAGGATCGTTTCGTTGTATGTTTGAAAACCTCCGAATGATGCAGGCCGATGCGTGGGGAGCGTTTGGTTGTATGCTTGTAAAATAATTGTTCTTGTGACTCCCGGCCCGGACCTGGATGGTTATGCGGGAGGAGTATTAAGAAGTTTGAGCAGTGGTTACTCTCAACACCTCCAAACGACGCAGGCTCCGGTTTGGGGGGCGTTTGGTTGAAAAAGGCCTCTATATCTCTTTGCCCGGACCTTTTTAGGTTATGCGGGAGGAGTGATGAGGGAGTCGTTGAATATCTCCCGGCCCAGACCTTGTTAGGTTATGTGGGAGGAGTGTTCATCGGCGGCTTTATGTTTCTATGTCTTGTAACATGAATATGTAAGCATTTGTGTTGCATTGTGATGTGCCAACTACTGAATATTCCTAATTGGATAAGATTGCCTGGGCATGTAATTTTAGTGCATCAAGACACCCGTGGAAGATCAGTACGGTCTGGGTTTGATGGCTAATTTTACTACGTCGGAATATCAAGAGTTCTGATTTGGACGAAAGCAAAAGCTAACTCCTTGATCAAAAGAGCAGAAAGGAGAAGCTAACTCCTTGATCAAAACAGCCGAAAGGAGAAGCTAACTCCTTGATCAAAAGAGCAGAAAGGAGAAGCTATAAACAGACTTGGACACTCCAAGTCAAGAATCAACCGCGACAGCACCAAATAACCACTTCAAAACAATTCACAGATCACAATAGATTTGCACTGGCTCGACGGAGTTCCGTGCCTAGAGATATTGGCCCCAAAGACTGGCACCCCTTTCGGTATTTCTTTTTGTATTAATCAATCATCAAAGTACAAGAGAGCGGTTAGGGTTTCACTCTCAGACTCTGCGTCCAGATGCTCTGAGAAGTGAGGCCCTCACCACTAATTTAAAGGTTACAAGGGATGCCCAAAAGCAGAGCCCCAAAAGCTTCAAATCAAATGCAATTGCTCTCTCTCTCTTTCATAGAGAGTCAAAACTTGAAAGCAAAAGCATTCTCTCTTTCTCATATTGTAGAGAAAAAGCAAAATTTGCGTCGCTCATCATTTTCCAAATTTTTTTTTTTGGCGTTACTCATCATTTTCCAAATTAAAAAAAAAAAAAGCCTCCGCGATTTTCGGAAATTAGGGTTTTTGGCAGAAATTAGGGTTTGCAAGAATTTTAGGGTTTCTGTTGTCCGCCACGTCATCACTTTGTGACATACCCCCCTCTTGAAAGCATTGTAATCGACCGCGATTACGCCTGCAAAACCGACAAAAGCCATAAACCGTCTTAGTAAACACTGACTGTTAGTACCTACGTACTAGGAACACACATCTAGCACATGTACGAAATCGACAGTCACATCACACGACATCACAGGACATCACATGACATTCAACATTCATTCGGATCTTAGACCATGATTTATCGGCAATGTAGCTAGCAATCATATCTAGGTCCAATCGGGACCTCATCGATGTCCGATTGACTAACCCCTATTGCAACCATGTCTATTCGAGATCAATCAGACCAAAATGCTGCAGTCATTTTGGCTATCAGTTCCTGCACTCACAAGAAGTCAAGAACAAATTAGTATCATTATCAGGAATTCCATTTCATAAAGTCATCCAGCAGAATACTGTTAGTTCTCAGTATCCCTGAAGCTCAAAGAGACATCAGTGACTTTAGTATCAAAATCGAGGCATCTGTTGACAAAGGAGCGGAGTAACTCCCCTCTTGTGCATCCCACTGCACCAGATCTTCGGCCAAGCTGAGTTTCTGGGTTCCGTTTGGAGTAGACTATGCTAAACCAAAACATCGAGGTAAAGTTTCACAATCCGAGGAGTATCTGCTAGGTCCTCCTCCTCCATCCACTTCGCATCAAATGCAGGAAAGTTCTTGAACTTAACCAAGAACCGCCTTCGGACTTTACCTTTCTTCGTATCATTATGTGCCAAAATCTGTTCAGGAACAAGGATCTCCTTGTTTTCTTCCACTTCGGGTTGCTCATCAGGCTCCCCATCATCAGACACATCACCCTTAACAGGGTTCATGAGACTCACATGCAATGCATTATGAATCCTCCAAGTATCTGGCAGGTTCAATCGGAAGGAGACATCATTTTTTTTTCCAGTAATCTGGAAACGTCTGTAGTATCGCATACTAAGCTTTGGAAAAAGCCTCTCCTTTCCCTTTTTCTTTCGTAGGTGTGCCTTCTCAAAAGTAAGAGCACCCAATCATCCTCCTTCAGTTTCAAGTCGCGACGATGGCGATCCACTGCCTTTTTCTGTCGTTCTTGAGACTCTTGCAAAGTATCGCGAACCTTGGCAAAAGCCGTATCCAAATCTCGCGAATATTCATCCGCTTCCAATATCTAATCTTTCGTGCTCAGGAAGGATGGAACCTTCGCAGCACTTTCAACAATCTCACATGGCGTCTTCCCCGTCGAAGAGTGTATCATGTTATTGTAGGCAAATTCCACCAAAGGTAAGTTCTTTTCCCATTGAGTCTTCTGATCCGAGATACAAGACTTCAATAAATCTAAAATCACTGAATTGGCAATCTCAAATTGCCCGTCAGTTTGCAAGTGGAACGATGACGAGAACTGCAACCGCGTGCCAATGTTGTCCCAAATTGCCTTCCAAAACAAACTCATAAATATGGGGTCTCTGTCTGAGACAATCGTCTCAGATGTGCCATGTAATCAGAAAATCATCGTGATCATTTTGTTTTCTTGGGAGATAAAAAATGAAATCCATTGCAATACTTTCCCAGGGGTGGGTGGGTATGGGTAAAGGCTGTAACAATCCCTGTGCCTTATGCCTGTCAAACTTGACCTTCTGGCATACCAAGCAACTGCGCACAAACTCTTTCACGTCCTTTTTGAGTCACGGCCAAAAGAAGTATCTCTCTACCCCTTTCATGGTGGTAGCAATGCCGCGGTGACCCGTAAAAGGTGGACAGTGGCATTCAGTCATAACCTTATCCCTCAACGGCTGTGTAACGCACAACATAGTCTTTTTCATCAAGTAGCCTTCCCGAAGGGAGTATCCAGCTACTGTCTCCCCATCCCGTATACGTGTGAAAATATCTGCAAAATCTGTGTCTGTGGCATACTGATCGACCATATCCTCGAAGCTCCTTTGATGTATCGCGGAAACAGCCAGAACCAACGGTTTCCGAGACAAAGCATCTGCCACCACATTCTTCTGTCCCTGCACATGGACAATCTGGAAGTGGAAATGTGACAAGATGTTCGCCCACCGCATCTGCTTTTCCGAAAGCTGCTTTTGTGACAAGAAGTAGCGCAAACTCTGATGGTCTGTAAAGACAGTAAAAATCCGCTCCGAGTAGGTAATGCCGCCACTGAGTAAGAGCATGGATAACCGCCAAAAGCTCTTTCTCATAGATCTGTGCTGTCATCTCCGGCCTAGAGAACAAACGGCTCTCGTAAGCTATGACATGGCCTTCTTGCATCAAGACCGCACCGCACCCGACTACGACCACAAGCATCACAATATACTTCAAATGACTGCTGCAAGTCCGACAAAGTCAAAATAGGTCCTGTAGTCAATTTCTCTTTCAATGTCCGAAAGGCAGTCACCTCTGTGGGTCCCCACGAAAAAGGTACTCCTTTCTGTGTCAAGGTATGCAAAGGGGAAGCAACCTCTGCAAACTTTCGTATGAACAGCGTGTAGTACGAACACAGTCCCAAGAAGCTTCTAACTTCATGGACATTTCTCAAATCGGGCCAATCACGGATAGTCTCTATCGTGGCCGGGTCCATTTGCACTCCTGCTGCTGCTGACACAATGTGTCCCAAAAAGTGTATCTCTGGTAGGAAAAATTCACTTTTCTTTGCATTAATCACTAGCGTGTGATCTCGTAATGCCTAAAAGACTTGAAGCAGATAATCTCTGTGTTCTGCCTCATTCTTGGAGAAAACAATGATGTCGTCAAAGAAAGTGCCAACAAATAGCCTGTACTCTCGAAAAATCCTGTCCATCATCCGGTTAAATGTCGCAGGAGCATTGGTTAAGCCAAAAGGCATCACCAAAAACTCAAATAACCCAAAAGTCGTCCGAAAAGCTGTCTTGTAGACATCTCCTGGCGCTATCCTGATCTGATGATATCCACTCTTCAAGTCAATCCTGCTAAAGCACGAGGATCCCTGTAACCTGTCAAGTATATCATCGATCCTAGGAATCGGAAATCTGTTCTTGATGGTGATTTTGTTGAGAGCGCTATAATCGATGCACATTCTCCAAGATCCGTCTTTCTTCAAAACCAACAACACTGGAGAGCAATACGGTGAAGTACTAGGCTGGACAAGACCCTTTTCCAAGAGGTCTCTCACTGGGTTCATAATCTTTTCATTCTGTACTCGGCTCACACGATAAGGTGGCCGATTCGATGGCGTGCTGCCAGGTGTCAGATCAATGGTTTGATCTTCAGGCCGTCTGAAAAGCAATCGGCATGAGTGTGGAGAAAAATCTTGGCGTTCTTTTGATCAGATCAAAACATATTCAACCTTTATCCAGCGTTCAGTTCTCTTCCAAAAGAATGAGTAAGAAACTGAAGTTCATCAAGTACAATCGCTAAGCCCTTCATTTATCAAAGTCGCTTTCTCGGCCCGGTAGTCAACCACAGCGTAGTTCTTGTGGTACCAAGGGATCCTGAGTAGAACTTCACTCGCGTGCCCTGAACACCCCTGTCATTGCAAACAAAGTTTGCCAATGCTCGGTGTAATGGCAATATCCCATCCGGGTGCCAGTCAAACTACCTCTGCTTGTGGCGTCAGTCTGTCGGGCGTAATTATAAATCGAGCCGCCAATTCCAAGTGAAAAGAAGTTGGCCTTGGCTCCTTCAAAAGAGCTTCTTGATCCTTCACTTTGCCCCAAAAGCGGCAAAGTTTGTACTTTCATCATTAGATTCGGTGCAGGTCCCACGCCATGTGGTACCAGTTCTGCTTTTCTATCTGCCTTTTTTTGCCACATTCCTCAGCTGCTCTCGAACTCTCAGGCCTGTCGCTCGTCTTTATCATTCTGTTCTTCCTGTGCCTTATTAGGGCACTTCGGGGAGATATGTCCCTGTTCCCCGCATCCAAAGCACTTCCCCTCTCTGATGAAGCGAGCTCTCTCCTCAGGAGTAAGCTTGGGTCGTGCATCATTTTTCTCTTGGTTGCTCTTTTTTCTTTCTACTTTCATTCCCAGAAGTGTCTTCGGCTCGTTGTGTCATAGCCTCATCTGTGGGGTAGGTCAGACTGCCAGAGTGAATGGCAAAGCCCCGCTTCGCATGACTCATCAACTCCTGAATAGAAGCTGACTTCTGTTCCAAGCAGTGATCTCGGATCTCTGTAGGTAGACCCAAGGTAAACCGCTCAATCTGTTCTCTGAACGAGATCTTCTTGAATGAAGAGGCGGGTAGAAAAGAGCTCCAGAATCTTTCACAATAAGCATTCACTGTATCGCTCTTGGTCATCCGAAGATGGTTCCAAGCAGCTCGTACATCTTGTTCATATTCTTGCGTCAACCAAGAAGAAATAAAAAGCTTCTTAAATTTCAGCCATGTAACTGGCACAGTCTTGCTTAATAGAAGTGTGGACCACCAAGTACGAGCATTCCCCTTAAAGTAAGAGGCAGCTCTCCGAATCTTGGAGTGCTCTGAATAGCGTCCTCCCGCGAAAGCGATGTCAAATTGCTGTATAAAAGACAAAGCCTTCGAAGCATCTGAGTATCCTGAAAAGTATCAAACTTGATCGAGTGGCGACCTTCCTTAAACTCTTGGACTTTCTTGCTTTTATCTTCGAGAAAGTCATACTGGTTGGCTTTGTAAAAATTCTTCTTGTTCGCATAAAACTTTCCGTCATCGGAATCTGAGCTGTCTGTAGACGAGTCCTCAGTAGAACTGTCAGTCTCTGGGCGAGATGTAGCCTTCTTTGTCTTTTTCTTGCCCTTTCCGAAGCTTTGTTTCTTGCTTCGCTTTTTGCTTTTTCTGTCTTCTTCGCTCTAATCCGAGGAGCTAGAAGAACTGTCAAAAGAAGAAGAAGAACTGGGTACTCCTTCAAATCGAACACGCTTCTTCTGTTTCTTTGCCTTGTCAAATGTCAACCGACGACCCAAATATCCCGGAAAGTCAGTGCCTTTCTTCTGCTTTTTGCCGTGCTTTTTGGCTTTCTTTTGCACGTCAAAAAGCTGAGCAATCCGTGCATCAACCACGTTCTCCAGTTCCTTCTCCGTATATTTTCTTGGAGGCAGAAGGTTTCTCGAGAGCGGGTTTCGGGAGTGGTGTTGTGGTTCTGTGCCACTCCAGCTGTACCTCTTCCAAAGAGGTCTGGTTCATCTATTTTGCCATCTTCGGGTCCTTGGCAAAATTGAGCATCATCTTTGTTGCATCACCAATCAATTGACGACGCTCCATCTCTCTTTGCTCCGCCTGAGTAGGCCGAGGCGGGCCATACTCTGTCTGAATCTTCGTTGTGATCCCAGCCCGCATCTCTAGATGCAGAGGGAGTCGACTGATCATTGCCTGAAGCCATAGGTGCTGTGGAAAAAAATTCGGGGATCGGATTTCCCGTAGAAGAGAAATCGGCCGTGCTCTGATACCACTGTAACAGACTTGGACACTCCAAGTCAAGAATCAACCGAGACAGCACCAAATAACCACTTCAAAACAATTCACAGATCACAATAGATTTGCACTGGCCCGGCGGAGTTCCGTGCCTAGAGATATTGGCTCCAAAGACTGGCGTCCCTTTCGGTATTTCTTTTTGTATTAATCATTCATCAAAGTACAAGAGAGCGGTTAGGGTTTCACTCTCAGACTCTGCGTCCAGATGCTCTGAGAAGTGAGGACCTCACCACTAATTTAAAGGTTACAAGGGATGCCCAAAAGCAGAGCCCCAAAAGCTTCAAATCAAAAGCAATTGCTCTCTCTCTCTCTCATAGAGAGTCAAAACTTGAAAGCAAAAGCATTCTCTCTTTCTCATATTGTAGAGAAAAAGCAAAATTTGCGTCGCTCATCATTTTCCAAAAAAAAAGAAAAAAAGAAAAAAAAAGGCCTCCGCGATTTTCGGAAATTAGGGTTTCTAGCAGAAATTAGGGTTTGTAGGAATTTTAGGGTTTCTGCTGTCCGCCACGTCATCACTTTGTGACAGAAGCTAACTTCTTGATCAAAAGAGCAAATTGATCGTCCCTCGGAATGACCCTCGGAAATTTTTGAGCTAAATTGAGTTGTTTTCCGAATATCCTGTAATCGCGGACGATTACTCTCTTTCCAAGAAGGGGAGATGTAACAAACTGCTGACGTGTCAAAGCCTAAAGAATGGAGTCAACCTACAGATGTGGCCGAGGGGCCTAAACTATCACAAAGTGATGACGTGGTTGTCCAAGAGTAGAAACTCTAACCCTAATTTTTGCCAGAAACCCTAATTGCTGAAACCCTAATTCTAGAAAACCCTAACCCTAAAACTTGCAAACCCTAATTTTGGAAACCCTAACCCTAAAACCTACAAACCCTAATTCTGGAAACCCTAACCTTAAAACCTGCAACCCTAATTTTTGCCAAAAACCCTAACCCTAACCCTAAGAGTAGTAGGGAGATTTCCGTGTTTTGCACTGGTTGATGACGTGGCATGCTGTATGGATTTCCGTGATTTACAGTGGCAGCTTTTTGGCTTTGCTTTTGGACAAGAAGATTTTGAGTTTTGAAGGCTTTTCATTGTAATTGCTTTTTAGGCCAAGGGCCTTTAAATATGAGGTTAGGGCTCATTCTCTGGCATGCTTCTTGGAGAAGGTGCAGAGTCTGGAGTACCCGCTTGTACTGTGTTGATGCAATATAAAGAAATACTGAAAGGGGCGCCAAGGTTTCGGGCCAATACTCTCTGGGGTAGAATTCCGCCACTCTGTGTTGCATGTCGTCTCTCTATTTCAGTTCGTAGGACACCTATTAAGTACATAAGTGGCACACATAATGGCCTCAAGCCAAAAAGAATGCGGCAAAGCTTGACTTTTGACCATACATCGTGCCATTTCCGTCAGTGACCTGTTTTTCCTCTCAACAACACCATTTTGCTGAGGTGTATAAGGCACTGTACATTGGTGTTTTATCCCACGACTAGCCAAAAATGCATTAAATTCATGAGACATATACTCCCCCCCTCGATCGGAACGGAGGGTGCCCATAGTACATTTCGAGACATTTTCAGCCATAGCCAGAAATTGTTTGAAGCACATAAAAACTTCGGACTTCGCTTTAAGCGGAAATACCCATGCATGCCTAGAGTAATCATCAATGAAAGTCACGAAGTACAGGTAATTGCCCAAGGACGGACGGAGTTTGCATGGGCCCACAAACATCACTATGCACAAGCTGCAACCTGCATGTGGCCCGAACTGAACCATCCTTTGGAAATTTAGAACGCTGCATCTTACCCAAAATACAGCCTTCACAAACATGTTTGACAGGTGCTTCAAGAGGTGGCAAAGAAGCAACCATATCAGATTTCTGCAAACGCAGCAAACTGGCAAAAACGTGCATGCCAAAGTTTTGCATCTGAAATAGCCCTTGAATCTGCAACAGCATTTGCAAAATTTTGTCCACACTTGTCATACAAAGTGAGCTTATACAGCCCACGGCACAAAAGCCCAGATGCAACAATTTTATCACCAAAACTGAGATCATGAACTGTACATCTGTCATCCACAAATTTGACTACAAGTCCAAGTCTAGCGAGTGCGGATACAGACAAGAGATTCTTCTTGATCCCAGGTACATAAAGTACATCAACAAGTGTGAAGGAACTGCCATTAGCAGCAGTGAGCACAATCTTTCCAACTCCTTGAATTGGATAAGAGGCATTGTTGGCACAAGTGATTGAATTCCCATGAGGGACAGACTCGAGAGAGGTAAACAATTCACGATGTGAGGTAATGTGCTTTGTAGCACCACTGTCAAAATACCACACATGTGAATCTGCAGCAACTGACAAGCATGCATCATGGACAACAGGATTGTAAGTGCATTTGCGCTAAAAGCCCATTTTGCATCAACATCAGCAACACAGTCTCCTTTCACAGAAGACTCAACAATGGCTGCATTTGTAGTGGAACCAGCATTTGCAGTGGAACCACCCTCTTTCTTCTTAGCCTCTTTGGCCTTCAACTTAGGACACGACTTGGTCAAGTGATCATTGGCTTTACAATAATGGCAACGCATCTTCTTTTTGCCCTTATCACCAGAATTGCCAGACGAAGTACTGCCATCAGAAGCATTAGGAACAAAATTTTTGCCACTCGCAACAGAACCATAAGAAGTGGCTGCATTACTGTTACCACCCTTTCTTTGAGAAGCAATAAAGCCTGTTCAACTGCACGCTGCCTAGTCCTGTTTTTTCTAGAAAGTGACTCTTGCAACAGCAATGTGCATAATGCATCAAACTTGACAACTTCAGGATTTCCTTGGGTCATCAGTCTCCAAGTACTAGCAAAAGTCTGGTAGGAATCTGGTAAGGCATCAAGAACAGTCTGCACAAGGGAACTGTCTAAAATGACTTCACCTGCAGAAATAAGCTGCTCATTGATATCCTTGACACTAGCAAGGAAAGTGTCCATATCATCTTCCTCATGGATAATCTTCGACTCCAGCTCTCTACGCAGCAAAGCAATTTTAGCCTCATTGCGGCTTGCATAAAGACCTGCTAAAATATCCCAAGCCTGTTTTGCGGATTTTGCTGAACGGATGTGAGGAACAATGGTGCGCTTCGCAAACAACGCAATCAATGCATGAGCCTGCGCATCCTTAACATCCCAACGAGCTTGTTCTGCCGTAGGTAAAACAACTCTAACAGTTGCAATCCTTGCAGCAAGACCTGCAACATCCTCAACATCGCCTACATCCTCAGAACCAGGACGTACATCAATGCCCTGCACAATGTTCCAGACACCCTTTGACACAAGAACATGTTGCATCATATAAGCCCACATAGGGTAGTTGTCCCCATCCAACCTGTCCTCAGCAATAAACATCTTGAACACATCTGTGTTGTTGTTGTCAGCCATGGTAAATGCTGCACCTGACGTGAAAATTGCCCGAAAATAGGAGAAACGGAGCGGGAACAACCTGTGCTATATAGCACAAACCGTAGAAGACTATAAGGCACCTGTTATGCAAAAAATGGCATTGACAGAAATTCTGCACAAAATGACGAAATAGCCTGTGCAGTACTGTGTCATAATAGAATCCACTGTACTGGCCCCATGTCTATGTGGAAAGCATGTGAAACCGGATGCTCGAGGAAATCGCTGTAAGCCATTAAGTATGGCTAATCCATGTGTAGTCGTCATTTCCATGAGGTATCTCCCATACTCCTTTGCTCTCTGTCATCTGAGCATCTGTCAAGCCCCAAGTCACCCACATTCAGCTCTCTAAGCATCTCATCTGAAGTGTCGTAGAAGACTGTCTGCGAGTTGCCCGTTCGGGCATTGAAGTCCCCTAGGAGAATGATATCACCATCCCTAGAAAACTCCCAAATGTCATCATCTAGGATAGAGAAAGGCGCCTGCCCTTTGGATGCGGCATACATTGATGTACTGGGAGGAAAGTAACATATGGCAATATATAGGAATCGACCTGTGTCAGGTCTCAATCTCACCCACATATATCTAGCATGATCATCTCTTCGTACGATATGCAGTAATGGTTGTAGTTCCTCTCTGAATAGCACTGCTACTCCTCCTGAACCTCTACTCCCGTGCTCAGATCTCGCATTTGTCCTGTGAGCTGTTTCCCATCTGTATCCCACCACATGTGGCATTACCTGTCCAGGGGCCTGATGAGTCTCTGAGAAAAACACAATATCCTTGTCTTTGAAACTCTCCTCAAATGCGCCCACGTCCAACCTCAGACCCATTACAGTTCTAGGTAGCCATCTTCAGTGTGGTCCCATAGGTCTCGCACCGTCATGCAGTACGCCGCTCTAAAATCACCACCCGTCCGTCTTTGAAGAAGGCTATCTTTCCCTTCTCCCTTGCCACTGTAATCTTTGGCATTACCTCTCTCATATGTGCAAGCTGTGAGAGGGTCAGGTCATCACCGAGGAAAATACCTGTCTTTTTGAGAGTAGGCCTCTTCCTCAAGAATTCCTTCTTCTCTTCCAACGAGGGGAAGCGTAGTATGAGAGCTCTCCCCTTTGAAGACTCACCCGTGCCATCACTTTTCTTACCTACCCTCCATGCCTTTGTGTGCAGAGGCTTTTCCATCCCCATCATGGATGTAAGGTTTGTGACCTCTTTCTCCACATTGTTTATGTCCTTGAGACCGGTTACTCTCACATGCAGTGCTCGCATCCGCCTTCTTTGTTCCTCTTCGAGAGTCATGTTGATAAGCGTCGGTGTACAAGGAGTTTCTTGACCTTTCCCTTTCTTGGCGACCTCAATCCATTTTTCAGCCTCGTTCGCCTTTTTCTGTGTCCTTGTTATCATCTCCGCCCATGAAGATGTCTTTGCCACACTCAGTTTCTCTTCCTCTGTGATCATCCTTACCTGTTCCTTAATTTCCTTGATTTCATCTATTACCGAGGGTTGAAATTCGCCTTCCTCTAGTCCATTGCTTACTCTATCAGCAAGCTCCTGTTTAAGGGCTGAGACTTCTTTTTGGAGTACCCGTATCTCGGCGTTTGGGTTCTCCTGTTTGAGGGTTGAGACTTCTTCTTTGAGTGTCTGTATTTCTGCGTTAAGGCTCTCTTTCTCCTTCTTCCACTGTGCGCCCTCATTGAAGACCATCTGAATTAGGTTGGCCTTCTCCTGCCACCATCCTTCCATCTCTGTTTTCCACTCCTTCAGTTCCCTCTCCATTTGCGCCATCCGCTTATTCGTGAGCACGAAGGTTGCCTTTGCTCGCGGTTTGCAAACAGGTGAGACATTGGCGGCTTCCGTGTCCTCTGTAGGGTCTTCTTCAAGTGGATCCCTTACGGTGAGGCCCAAAGAATCAGGGTCTTCTTCAAGTGGATCCATTACGGTGAGACCCAAAGAATGAGTGAGAGAGAGAGAGAGAGAGAGAGAGAGAGAGAGAGAGAGAGAGAGAGAGAGAGAGAGAGAGAGAGAGAGAGGTGATAGATAGGTTGAAGAGAGGGGTGGAGGGGGGGGGGGGGGGGGGCGCGATAGACTGAAGAGGGGGTGGAGGGGGGGGGGCGCGATAGACTGAAGAGGGGGTGGGGGGGGGGGGGGGGGGGGGGGGGGCGCGATAAACTGAAGAGGGGGAAGGGGGGGAGGGCAGGGGGGAGGGCGCGATAGACAGATGGGGGGGAAAGGGGGGCAATAGACTGAGGGGGGGGCGATAGATAGGGGGAGGGGGGAATAGTTGAAAAACTAAAAGTTTAAGTTAAATTAAATAAGGGGGGGGGGGGGGGGTTTGATAGACGACGATAAAAATTAAAAATTATTAAAATTAAAAATTAAAAAGGGGGGGGGGGGGGGGGGGGGGGGCAGCGCGATAGAGAGGGAGCGGGGCGGGCAGCGAGAGAGGGAGCGAGGGAGCAGCAGGGGCGGGCAGGGAGCGCGAGGGGCAGGTGCAGCAGGGCGAGGGTGCAGCGGGGGGGGGGGGGGGGGGGGGGGGGTGTTTGGGGGGCAGCGCGATAGAGAGAGAGGGGGGCGGGCAGAGAGAGAGAGAGAGAGAGAGAGAGAGAGAGAGAGAGAGAGAGATGAAATGAAATGAAATGTTATATTAACGTCTTCAAAAGGCCATAATGACCTATGAGACCTGAAAGTTACAAAGTGGTGGATCTGATACAAAGTCAGAGTAACAAAATAACCTAACAACAATACAAAACAAAGATATATACTATGGGGTCCTAAGTTGGTCGATGTGAGTCAAGCAAAAACTAAGCGGAAAAATGGGCGGCTTGTTGGGATAGCTGAATCACAAGAGATCTAGCATCGGTCATTGGCGAATCTCATCAATTTCCTCCATGGTTAGTAGTCTGACAGGGCGTCGTGCATGCCTGGCTAGCGTGCTCCGAATTTTCTGTCGTAGCCTCTGTCGATGCTGTGTAGTTCTTCGTAGTCGCGGGCGCCTGGATTTCCCCAGTTCAATCGCTCGGTCAATCAGTGTGCCTCTAGTGTGAGACGAGGGGGAGCTCTGCTGTGGGAGTGGCTCTTGCGGCTGTCCCGTGTCTGCTTTGAAGAAGTCTGTGATCCGTCTTTGAGACTGGCTAGCCTCGCCATTCATCAGGCTATCTCTGTGTCTGCGCAGCTCGAGCAAGAACAAACCCAGACATCTCTGATCTTCGTATCCCATGACTCTTGAGAGTGGTCCAAAACCCTCTCTGAACAAGCAATGGAAGCGGCCTTGTATCTCGTAGTAGACGGGGCAGCGGCATGTATAGTGTAGCTTTGTCTCTGGTTCCATGTTACACAAGGGGCATGTCCTGTCCTCTGCTGGTACTCCGCTGTATCTCCCAGTCTCAATCCGCAACTGAGAGAGAGAGAGAGAGAGAGAGAGAGAGAGAGAGAGAGAGAGAGAGAGAGAGAGAGAGAGAGAGAGAGAGAGTGCTTGCTTGACCCTCAGATGAAAGGCTCTTGTGGCAATACATTGCCAGCTTCAACAGTAAATCCATGGGAGGGTGACATTATAGATAGATTGCTAAGCAGTTTGAAGCCACCATTGGGGCAATATAAGGTCCGTATACTTCTTAAGTATATTTTACTGCGTACACTTAATATTTCAGCTGACATGGGTCTTATATACAGGGTTTCCACACCTATACTCAGAAGCACAAGGGGTCTAGTCTTATGTCTCTGAAATGTGCGCCTCACAACAAAGTATTGGAGTTGGGTATTGTACCTTTCATTTTCACAGTTTCCTTGTTCCCAAACCTTTTTCTGAAAATGATTTATATCTCTGTGCTTCTTTTTGTAGGCTCCATGCGTTATCATTTGAAGGGTTGCACTGGACAAGGTGCATTTGCCCGAGTTTTCAAGGCTTGTGAAGAGCAGGACAAAGACAACATTGTAGTTTTGAAGGTTTGCTTAATTAGCTTTGGGATTGGTGATAAGGCTACCCACCTTGCTCATGCATTACGCAAGTCTCCTAAACATGTTAAAATTATTGTCATCATTTGTGTTGGTGGATAGGAAAATAATTTTTACGTCACAGACAAAGTCATAGATAATCTAATAATTAGTATGGGGCCGTTGGATGCTTGCACCTTATTAAAAGTAATTGGAAAGAGCCTTTAAGGAAATGTTGAACTCTTAGAGTGCCAAAAGCTGCGGAGTTTATTGAATTTTAAGGCCACATTATCCAACTGTATGTGCTTTCTTGCTGTTTTGTCAACAAAGTAACCGTTGTGCCAGCAATGTAAACCTGGTTGACATTTTCTCCCACTGCCATGTTTATCTAGCTTTAATGCCACATTGTCCAACTGCATATGCTAGTTGGTGTTTGAGCTTAGTCATGGGCGTATTGAATTTCCTTTTCTTGCTGTCTTGCCAACAAAGTAAAGCTTCTGCCAGCAATATATAGACCTGTTTGACATTTTCTGACATCTCTCAGGTTTGCAGATTCAGAGACCGCCTTGCCCCTGGGAATACTACATTTACTGTCAGCTGAATAAACGCATTCCACTGGAAGAGGTACAACTTTTATGCAGTTATTGTTTATGCCAGTCTCTGCTTGAAAATTTTATTTGCTAAGAGAGTTTACACTCTCATAGAGGGCTAGTTTTGGCCGTGCTTGGAGAATGCATATCTATAGTGATTGCAGCATCATGGTCTGTGCTTACGGAGAGCGTGGAACAGTACAAGTAAGCTTTAACGGCACAATCACATGCTTTGTTGATATATTATGCATAAATATGTATATCAGGTGAAGAAAATTTATGCAGGATGTGGTCAACTCTTACCTAGCAATTGGTGAGAAAATGGATGAGCTTCTATGTATGTATTACACAGTGGAAATGCTACGCATGCTGGAAGTCTTACACTCGACAGGAATCATCCATGGTGACTTCAAACCGGACAATCTTTTAATCCGCAATGAGGGGTGAGCTGATTGACTACAATAGACTTGGTTGGAATTAGCAGTTGTTGCTGAGAAGGGTTTTGTAAGTCAAGTGCGGATAAAGAATTTTCCCATATCTTTGTAGTGAGATACTAGAAGACTGGACGCCAGAGCGGTCGGGATGTTGGATACGCCACGTATGGGAAGAGCTTGAGTTTTTGTTTTCTCCATGATTTTGGTTTAGACCTCTGAAATGGATATTTCTTCACAATGTCAGGGATTGTGTTTGATTGACTGGGGAAGAAGTATTGATTTGAAACTTCTTCCACCGTGCACAATGCTTGAGGGTGACTGCAAAACCTCTGGATTCCAGTGCGTGGAGATGCAGCAGCAAAAGCCATGGACTTTCCAGGTAGCTTGTAGAACTAAACTCACTTTCTGTGCATTGTTGCTCACCATCTTCTAAGCAGTAGTGACTTGTGAATGTGCCTAGCACCCACTAGGGGCGGTGAGGGATGCATCTTCCCATATGGACGCATTCCTAAGAAGTAGAAGTGAAAAGTCTGCAGTAATGTTTAAATGCGTCCTCGCCATGATTTCTGCAGGAATTTATCTTGTAGCTTATTGAGTCGTTACTACCTGAGGCTCCATAAATTAACAGACACAAAGGCAAGAAAAATGTCTGAACCTGCTTCATGGATATACTGCATTTTTTCAAACTTATGCTTTGAAGATGCTAAATAATCAGCTTAGACAGGTTCTTATTATTGTTTCTACTTTTGGCATATTCAGTGCCCGACATACAAACGAGCCCTTTGATAGGTTAACACCCATGTGACTAAGTTGAAATCTATCATTGCTATTATTTGGTTGCTGGTTGATGTCTGTGGATATGGACAGGTAACATTTGTACGAATTTTACTCTATTGTTGTTTTTAATCTGCAGGTTGACACTTATGGGCTTTGCTGCATAGTGCACCTGATGTTACATGGCAGCTACATGGAAATTAAAGCAGATGGTAATTCAGATAAGATGCAGACTTTTCGTCCGAAGGTTCCATTTAAGAGGTATCAGAACCAATGCATTTGTAAGCAGGCCCATGCATTAATTATGACTTTTGCATTGTACTAAAGAAAGCTTTTGAGAGGCATCAGAGCCAATGCATTTGTTAGCAGGTTTAATTATGACTTTTGCATTGTACTAAAGAATGCTTTTGAGAGGTATCAGAGCCAATGCATTTGTGAGTAGGTTTAATTATGACTTTTGCATGGTACTAAAGAATGCTTTTGTTACTGATTTAATAACAACTTTGTAGGGTACTTCAGGAATCTTAGCTTTTCACAACGTAATTGTAGCTGTTACCTATGCATATGCTTTCTATGCTTGCTTGCAGGTACCATAAGATTGAACTCTGGGAAGAGCTTTTTGGTCGGTTACTGAATGTGAAGAGCTGTTTAGAGAATCCATCACTCACTGAATTGAGAAGATTATTTGAGAGTTATTTGACAAGTAACACTCAGTTTCCTAAGAAGATCAAGGAATTGATGGTGAGACAGAGTAAGATCATGTGCTCACAAAGTTGAAGAGGAAAAGCTAATCCGGAAACACGTGGAAAGAATGTGCTCCTAAAGATTGGGTGCTGGAGAAGTAAGAAAATATGCAGGGCTGCATTCAAAGGGTTCCCACATTATTTGTCCATATGTACACTTATACAATGACCTTGGTATGCCATGGATGGCTTTTGGCAGCTCTACACTGATACATTTGATTATACACATCTCAATAGGAATTGTGCGGATCGATTCAAATAGATAATTGATTCAAGTGTATGTTTTAGGGCTCTTATCCCATTTACACATATGCCACTGTATATACACAGCCTTTGTTCTGATAAAAAATCCCCCCAAGAGAAATAAACTGTGTGGGTCTATTGTGTGTGCCCATCAATAGTCCATGGTATCACTTAAAAGCAGATGTTCTTGACACATGTATCTTCCAGATTGTATTCACTTCTTTGTGAAGATCTTGCTGTGAGATTCGTGCTACTAGTGATGTTTTAAGCAAGTATATTTCTGGAAATTCCATAAGCATATGATGCTTGTAGTAATAATATCTATGATTGGCATCAACTGGGATTCCCAATTTATCTCTAGATTTGTAACTCGCCATTTGATCGTAGTACTTGTATATGGGCATCTAATGGCACATGCATGTGGCACATAATAGCAAGCCTTTCCATATCAAAATCTTGAAGAGTCTTTTTGTCTCCAATTTCCCATTGGTATATAGAGCTAGTGAGATGAAATTTGGTCCTTGAGAGGTATTTTGGTCATTGGGCTATGTTACACGCTTCACTTAAGAGGGTATCCACATAGGCGTTTCAAAATGGATGGCCTGCTAAATTGAAAGGCCCTTCTTTTAAAGGTGGTCTAGTCCCATTGGTTATCCACTAGCTAGTAGGGATGAAAAACAAGAAACTTTTGATAGGAGGTAAAAAGGTTTGATGACTTGCTCCGGCTAGTCGTCCTCATCATAGAAGGCCTTGTAAAATGTGGAGGGTGGTTCTACATTATAGGTGCTTGCAATAGGTGTGCACTGTATTTAATGTGGTGGTGGAAGCCCCTAATTGTATGAATCCCACAATCGGACGATTATTCTAAAGCATTGGAAAATATTTTAAAGCAAGTGCTTGATGGATTGGCTTCTACATCCTAGTAAGACATTGGCTTTTCCTAGTTTTCTTGCATGTTGGTAGGTATTGCACAATGGATTGGGGTTCAACCTTTTTACCCAAAGCACCTTAATTCTACATGTTAAATGCTAAAGTGGCATGTTAGAATCATGTTATTCTACTATTTCTAAATTCAATTTACCCTTAATTTAGATAAGATGTTATGATTCTAGCTCTCAAAATTTGATTTTTTAATATGAATTTCTATAATCAAACCTTCAATGTAGGTTTTGCAAAAGGATTCGTATCGTAGAAATGCTTTAAAATGTCAATCAAAGCTCGTCAAGATGGATTTTAAAAAATTAAGGTGTCAAAAAACACCAATTGATCTGACTATTAAGTAGCGTATAGATTAATTATGCTAGCCAAAAATATAATTTCTGAACACAAAGAGTACCAACTCTTATCATGAAATTGGTCACCTTTATCTTATGTATGACAAAATATTTAGTTCTACTATTGACAACACTATAGTATGTACAGTACGCAAATTAACATTTGATAATTCAAAAATCTAAAAAATATTGTTCAGTACCATATGGTCTTAAGACCATAACTTGTTAGCTATGGCACCTATATATGTCAAAAAGACCTATATGTACTTTGCATGGAAAGCTTACATATAGCATCCTATGACCTTAAGACCATAAGGTATTTTTTTGAGGTGCTTCTTGGCTTATGTGGTTCTCTTTCACACGCTTGCATAGAGCACCCTATTGCCCTAAGGCCAAAGGATGTACACATATTCATAATAGCACCTACATATAGTACATTATGGCCCTAAGTCCATAGGACGTATATATACTCATAATGAAATACCTATATATAGTACCCTATTGGCTTTAGGGCCATAGAATTCTCTTTTGTATCATTTTGATGAACTATGTGGTACCCTTTGTCACACCTAAATAGAGAACCCTATGACCTAAATAGAGAGCCCTAGGTTAAATATACACTCTCCATGAAATATCTTCATTGAGAAACTCATTAACTTGAGGCCATATGGTGGCATTGTGTGATGTCTATTTGGCTATTTGGTGCCCTATTTCAGCTCCATAGAGCACCCTATGATCGTTGAGCTGTAGGGTGTTCTTTTGTAATATCTATTGGCTTACGTGGGATCATTTTTGACACCTACATAGACCACTCTATGGCCCTAAGGCCGTAGGATGCATATATAACACCTACATAAATCACCCTATGGCCCTAAGGCTATAGGGTATCCTTTTGGCTCACCTATTGGGACATGTGGTGAACTCCTCACACCTACATATAGAACCCATAGGATGCACATATAATCTCCACAAAGCCTTTAGATAGAGCAACTAGTTTACCCTGCTAAGGCAATAGGGTGTCCTTTGTTGCACCTACATAGAGCACATTACGCCCCTAGGGCCATAGTATGTCCTTTTTTAATATTTCTTGTGCTATGTGGTTTCATTTATGACACCTACAACAAAGCACCCTATGGCTATAAGACGGCCAATGCACAAGTACAAAGCCATATATTGACACACTTGCCACGTAGTTATCCAAATATTGTGTGATGGTTTGTTTAACAAATATTTGTTGGAATCTTCTTGTACGTATGTGTTTAATCATGGTGATGAAGTATGCATGCTTGTAGCTAGTATCGATTGATTTGTGTATAGAAAAGAAAGCACTCTTTTCATTTCCAACATTGGATGCATTGAGAGTGGGAGATGCTTTCCACATTATTGTGAAATGGAGTATTGGGTTGCTACAATATATGAATGAGATGCAACATAAAGGAATTTCTATGCCTTAGACTGATAAACCAATTGGAGCATTGGAGGCACAATATGATGGAATGAGCTACAAGGAGGTTTGGAAGGATAAGAGGGTTCGACTATGTATGTGTGTACATTTAATTATGTAAACTTTGATGAGCTAGATGAAGATAACAAGGGTATTGGTAATGAAGCATCTTATGTTGGTGTGACGCTATCATTTCTGTAGAATGTGATGTATGCAACATCAATCTTGTCTGTTGGCCTATCAAGAGAGTGAAAACTATGGATGGAAAAGCATTGTTACGGTATGAGGATTTACATGCGACAGATGTATTATAAGACACATGCGTTGAATCATTTCATTTGGTAGAGCCTATTAAAAAAAAAGAGTATTTCTTTATAAATAGCCAAAAATGTCTATGAAACCTTCTAAGAAATCCAATCAACCATCCCTATGATTTGTTTAGCTTGTTTCACCTATACATTTACTACTAGACCGCTTTGTTGTTAGAGACACTTTTTGGCGTCGCTTAAGCGACAAAAATGGTCTCGCTAGAGATGTGGCTACAGGAACGTCGCTTAAGCAATGCCCTTATCGATGCTTTTGTGTCCCTTAAGAGACAATTTTTGTGTCGCTTTAGGGACACCCACTATCGCTTAAGCGACGATAAAATCTTTTGATTTGCATGCGTTGCTTAAGTGACGCTAAATCATTTTTTTGGGATACTGGGAGTTGGAAGCTTTAAGCCCCGACCGTTTGCTATATACATATATATATGTACATATATACATACATATATATATATATATATATATATATATATATATATATATATATATATATATATATATATATGTATATATATGTATATATATATATATATATATATATATATATATATATATATATATATATATATGAAGTGAGAAGGCTCTCTCTCTCTTCCTTTATACTTACACAAAATTCTTTCTCTTTATACTTTCACAACGCTGTCTCTCTCTATATTATCTCTACACTTACAAAAGGCCCTCTCTCTCTCTATACTTACATAGTGCTCTCACTCTATATGTACATAACACTCTCTCTGCCCTCTTCTCTCTATAGTTACACAATGCTCTCTCTCTCTCTCTCTCTCTCTCTCTCTCTCTCTCTCTCTCTCTCTACATATACATGTAAATCACACTCAACAACAAGATTCAAAGCGGAAAGTACTCACTTGGGAGCATTCTCTGCCCTCTTCTCTCTATAGTTACACAATGCTCTCTCTCTCTCTCTCTCTCTCTCTCTCTCTCTCTCTCTCTCTCTCTCTCTACATATACATGTAAATCACACTCAACAACAAGATTCAAAGCAGAAAGTACTCACTTGGGAGCATTCTACATACACTACAACCATAAACAACTGGTGAATTTTTGCAAAAATAATATCGAAAGTATGAATGATCATGGTACGGATCTTTTTCCTTTGACACTACGCGAATAAACAAAAACAATTGAAACAAATTGAATATGAACGAATAAATTTGACAATACTATACAATTAGATTAGAACTCGCTTAAGCAAGCTGAATGTGAATGAATAAACTTGATGGTACTCTACAAGTAGACTATAACTTGCTGAAGCAGACTTAATATATAGATCATCATTTATGTATATGTACAATGTTAATGTGTGGACACATTTAATCTATCTAAAATACAACAAAAGGCAAACATATCAGTATTGGACTCATCATCCTGTCATGTCTCAGTAATGGAGGTGGCTACTATGATGACGAGGTTCGTGTTCGCTCCTCATCAATCCTTCTTCCTTGCTCGTCCTCTCTCCCAACAAGCTCGAGATTTCTCTGCCCATGAACCTCATATATTATTAAAAGTTAAGTTAAATGGATTGACGATTGAAAACTATTTCGAAAATTATTTTAGCTTGACAAAATAACTCAAAATTACAAATTATACTCACAAAAGGGTGTGCAAGTGGAAGTGTCCTCTACAGGGCTCTATATCCTCGGTACATCACCATCTCGATTTCAACAATGATTGGAGGTCCAACCGTAATCTTTGGTTTGTACAAAACACATCCAAAGTTTAGGGTCGTTCTTATTCACATCATTCAAAAAACTATGCTATGAAAACCTATAAATATGTACTTACAAAAGTGGCTACAAATCCGTGTCTACCCATGCAACCTAAGTGGGATGTGTGGTCACTCCCCACTCACTGCTTCCTACATTGCATTCATTGAAAATAAAATGATATTAAAGTTACATTATATGTGAATACATATAAGTAATTTAATTCAAAATTCAAATTATAAATTGGCATACTTTTTGTTGTGAGAATGCTACCCATAACTATAGCTCGCGTTGCTAGTAGATCCATGACTCCCCGCAGGTCTCTTATTTGCCGGGACCACAGCATTGCTGTGTTCACAATAAGAGGAAACAATTTTGTATGTTAGTTTTGCATTGTTTCCTCTTATTGTGTTCACAATAAGAGGAAATAATTTTGTATGTTAGTTTTATATTAATTATCATTTTTTTACATTAATAGGAAGAAATAATATACTATGTTAGTTTTATTTGAATTAATACTTTACACTAGTACTTAAGTCAAATAAAGTTTAACCTCTTTTTTTGTATAGATTCAAATTCTTCTCGTACACCATCGCCTCCATATTATAGCCATGGAGACCACTCTCATACGATGGGACATGAAGAAGAGCCATTTGCACCTTTAGAGAGAGATTTTGTTTTATTATGAAGAGGAGTGGATTTCATCTTGATGTGATAGATGCCGAGGCTTACATCGAAGGTTGCGATGCTAGTGTCATTCACATGAGTCTAATTGGAATGTTCATGCTTATGCATCAACATCCGTACACCAAGATCAACCTATGGTTAGTGTTATTTATTCTAATTTTTATTTATTTAAACTCTTATAGCTAGCTTTGTCAATAATATAAATAATATTCTACATGTAGAGATATGCATCTCTAGTTGATGATGAGGATGCCATCTATGATAAAGCTGCTTGTCATTCACATACACAACACGGTCGTGCAATCCAAGAATTGCAAAAGGATATTGCCACAATATTTGCCTCCCAGCTTTGAGAGCAAGACTGGTTGTGATTATGCATTGCCCAATCGTTTACTACCTTTAGTGCAGATGTTTGCAAACATGATGGGGGATGTCGTGCGTGGACGATCTCTTCCTAGAGATGGAGAGGTTTTTAGCTTTTGGGATGGTTGATACATGAAAACTTCGTCTAGCTTTTTGGATGAAGGACGTGGCCTATTCATTGCACATAATTTACAAGTCCCACCACATTCATAGGTGACCCTTATGTGCTTTTGTGGACCCATATATGGATGGATCTCTTGGCATCGGTTGACGCGCTACATCCACATCATGACCACTTATGGTTTGTGTCTCAATGCAACCTCCCTCAAGAGGCATTACCCACGCAAAAAGCCAAAGACTTTATGTATATGGAAGACCATATATACATAGAAACATAGCCCACCTAATTATTAGTAGGCGGGGAAGGAATGTAAGAACCAATTGCATTCTTGTGGAATGCAAAAATGGACTTAAACTAGAATACTTGAGCATAGATGTTTCACGATACATTTTTGTAAATGTCATTAGATCATTACGTGTTGATGGTACGATATTAGCAAACTATGGATTTCGTAGGCCAGAAATAGTACCTCTACCTTTAGATTGAGTATGTAAAAATGTAAAGATGAAATGTACACTTGGATTATGTATCAAATTTTTGAAATTCACACGTCTATATTTCATAGTATTTAGTTCTTTGCTTAATTAATTTATCTCTTTCTTAATTGTTAAGTATTTGCTACAAAATATTAAGTTTGGATTTTGTATATTGAATGCTTATGATCGTCTCTATGTGATAGGTCCTAGATTATGCTGTTGAAAACGATGTGCTTCTCATGGCATCTCACGTATGTCAATGGAGTGCATGAAACTCCTTCGTAAGAGTGATCCAAAGACTTATGATAGATTAAAGAAACTTTATGGTTTGCATTTTGACAAAAAGAATGACGTTTTTGATGGTGATGGATGGCATGGATGATTTTATTCCTGATTGGTACGAAGAAAGTGAAACGTGTGATAGAGAAAGTTTCTAATGTGAAAGTAGTTGAGCAAATATACAAAGGTTCAAATTTATCATGGTTAAGTGCGAGTTTGATTATTTTGAACCTCCAAAATTGTTTATGCTTGGAGTAGTGCATCCGTTTCGGCACTATTAAAGTAAATACCTTCTCCATTGTCAATAAGGATTGCATTATTTTTTAATGTTTTCAAAGCTAATTTGTATGTGGTGTTTGCTCAACATGTTGCAAATTATTTCAGAAGTTAAAAAACATCCTTCCTGTATCAAGAGATGAGGTGAACAAGGTATTGAGCAAACTTGGATTCAGTTACAACACCATTCATACATGTTCCAATGATTGTATTTTGTATAGAGATGAATATAAAAATGAAGAAAAATGTTCAACATGTAAAAATCTTGTTATAAAGATACAAGCGAAAAGATCCATCAAAAGGTGCTTCAAATTTTTCATTGGCATTCTGTATGCAACACATATTTAAAACCCCAGATTTAGCAAGACTTATGGTGTAGGGAGCAAAGAATGCAAGTGTTATGTAATGGATGATGAGAAGGTTGAGACTAACATTTATGGTCATGTGTGTGTGATGTAGAAGGTCAAGGCAACTGAGTCGTGGGTATGTGACTGGCAATAGCTAGCAGGACATTGAATAATGCAATAAGACACAGGCTTTGTAGTCAGTTCAATAAAGTCCCCTTATCCCAAATTGGAATGAAAATAGCCTCATTTTATGAGCTGACCCTTTTTATCAATAAATATAAATGCATGCCTAGAGGAAGCCAGCTCACTCTAGGAATGGGGGGAGATTGCACCCAGTGCTTGTGTCTTTCTTCTCTCCTCTCCGTTCTTCTCTCTCGTCGTGCTGGTGTAGCACTCCGCTTTAGGAGGCACATCCACACGCTCACGCTCTCTCTCTCTCTCTCTCTCTCTCTCTCTCTTTCTCTTAGATTTTGTACGTATAGCTTCGATTATGTGGTGTACAATATGCCAGATATGCAAATCTTTTGTGTTTATTGTCTGTAGCATGTTATTTTCCATGTTTTGCAGGGCTCTCTGCGCTTTTTGTTTGTAGCAAGTGGTATCAGAGCCAAGGCTACGCTCAAGATATTGAAGATTTAGATAATCAGAATCTAAGTGCAATTACACAGTAATATTTTGCTTCATCTAAATTTATTTGTCTATTCCTTTTTCATGCGCATGATTCTTAAAAAAAATAATTTTTTTAGGATAGTTTAGGTTAATGCCTCATCAAATTACAATGAGAAAATTAAGTAACACTGATAAGATAACTAGAATCAAGAAATTCAATGTTGAGGGACCTGTAGTAATAACATGATGATTAATTAGAGGCTTTAGTTTATAATTTCTTTGTTAGTGCGAAGAGAAGATGAGAACACGTAAGATCGGGATCATCCAGACTTAGTGAACATTCACAAAGAAGAAGTAATAGAGATATTGTAAAGGGAGTAGAAGGAAGATAATTTTATTTTTTTATTAAAAAAAAGAAACGACGCCTCCTCCAAAACACACTCTCCCCCACCTTAATGTCCGCTGCTCTGAGCACCACCTGAGAGCAAGCATAGAATGAATCTCGTGATGCTGCTGTCCGACAACGATAGCCCCCTGCAATAAACGTCATCGACAGAGGTGTCCAACAATCATTGGGGACATACATTGTAGGTCGCTCAAGCTGGTGATTGTTTTTGACTTGGTTCTCACCAACCAACACAGATGTGGAGTGTGCTAGAGCACTATGTGCATGGTAGCACCAACTTCCTGGCCCTTGCAATGGTGACTGTCCATGCCCTCACCTTCACAACTCACATCCGTATGCAACACGTTTCACTGGCACCATTCATTATTCCCTCTCTCTTATGGAGACCACCAACCAACCACCCCTACCCCACCTTTTTGGCCCTCACAAGCTGCGGCTCATAGCCACCCCCACCTTTTTGGCCCTCACAAGCTGCGGCTCATAGCCACCCCTCCCAGCTGACTCTTAGAGCCGCCCACCATACGAGCAAGTAGCATGCACAAACCGATGGCCCATATTGTGGCACTCTCTACCTGCTCACCAACCAATCACCTTTCTCGGCTTACAGTCGTTACCGCCATGAAAAATACCAACCCCCTTCTAACCACACCCACCCACACTTGAGCCAACCTTGGATGCCACCTCTCACTCGCATGTCTATCCTCGACCGCACACCGTCCCTCCTTACCCTCCCTCATTTATCCCTTCTCTCTCTCTCTCTCTCTCTCTCTCTCTCTCTCAGTTCTTGTCCACCATGCAAACCACGTCGCTTTTTGAAGATAGGTAGTTTACCATTCTAATAGTCATCAACCCACATGCTGGCCTCCCTCTCGCTCTGCAACTACCTCCCACCACCACTTCTCAAAACACCAACGGAGCTTCTTGTCTCTCTATAGGAAAATAAGTAATGCCATCTCATAGCTTGCTTTTTTGCTAAGTCAGAGGAGGATGATTAAAGCTTGTCAGTTTGCTCGCAGGTGTGGGATCAAGGACTGCAACAAATTGGGGTTCGCATGTCCTACACAAGTTGAAGGGAAACCCCTATCTGCTGCAGCTGTCCAACATTCTTTGCCAACAAAGAGCACAATACCATGTGCTACTCAGTGGTTGTCTCCCACAACGTTTGTGGCACGCTGCTCTGTGTTACTCTCACAACCTCGCAGGTCAAGAGTGAGAGCAGACAGAAAAAGAAACTGGTAAATACTTCTCTTGCACAGTGGTTGCATGCAGCCAATCTTCCGCGCTCATGCGTAGTTCAAAAAGCCCAAACAAAATTTTTTCTACCCCTCGCTCGTGCATGCTGCACACCAAAAGTTGTGACTGGCGGCATTGTTGTTGCATGGAAAAAGGGAGGGTGGCATTGGAGCTCGTCTGAGAGTTTTGTGGGGGCGTTCTGTATGGCGAGTAACTCTACAGCTACAATTACCACAATGGATGGATGGAGTTTGAATCGTATATCATGCTTATTTATTATTTTGGGGGGGGTGTCCTATGCAGGAGAGGCTCATGGAATTGACGCTCCTCTAGCCGATATTCGCCAGCATGGCATATCATCAGCACTGGCTCTGTTTTTTTATATAAATCTAAGCCTAACAAGATTAGCTTATCACTAATCTCTCTCATAAAAATCTTAGACCGCTCTTAAATTTAATCTACCATTATTATTATGGTGCTCTCTCTCAATCGTCACCCCTATTTCAAAGCTAAGAACGACTATCAAATCATCCTAATTTGTACGTGCAAGTGCTTTTCAAGGTAGGTCCCATACCCATGCATGGCAAAACTTCCCTAATGCCGCTCTAAAAATATCAATGAGTACTGCATTTTCTATGTCTTTAGCCATCTCTCTCTCTCTCTCTCTCTCTCTCTCTCTCTCTCTCTCGCGTTACAACCTCACCTTCAGTCCCTAAACTACACTTAAGAGAACAATCATTTGGCCTTGTTGATCTCAACCTAATTTGGAAGTTGTTAAAATATCTTTAAGAATGCCACTAAATGGCTTGAAATTAGCACTAATTTTGGTCTTTTAACCAATTTCTACCGGTGTACTCTACTATGCTAAAGAAAAAAGATAAAAATTTAAGAAAAGAATAGGGAAACGACTTAACTCTTAGAGATTTCCAAATCCAATGTCTTATAGTTGATGCCCTTAGTCGTAGGTCAGAAGATGATGAGAAACCCTCTAATCTTCAATCTTACACATTTGCTAACATTCAAGAGGTGTATCTTAATCATCTTTTTGCTGTTGAAATTTTAATCTTCTGATGCTATGATTTGGCTGTCATTAATTATTTTCTTGTCGGCGGTTGCTACTCTTTTGCGAATGGTTTTGTCTTTTATCGTAAAAAGTTGTGTGTCACTGTACACTTTAGAGAACCCCCTTACAAAATGCATGCACCAAAGTATATGGGTCACCGTGGCATTCAAAGCACTTTCTCTACTTGCATTGACTACTTCTTTTGGCCTGACATGAAGCACGATGTTGCACAATTTGTCTCACACTGCATTGTTTGTCAGCGTGTCAAGAGGCACCATGGTAAAACTCATGGACTTCTTATGCCCCTGCCTATTCCAAGGGGCCCTTGGGAAGAGATTTCCATGGAATTTATTACAGGTTTTTCATCCACCTCTCGCACAATGATATGATATGGATTGTCGTAGATAGGTTCAACAAGAAATCATATTCTTTGTAAAAAGAATCTCACTGCACCTCAAGCTGCAAAAATGTTTTTGAATCTCATTTTTTCTCACCATGGTTTTTCTAAAGTATTAATTTTTTATCATGATTATCAATTTTGCAATCATTTTTGGTCTGCCCTGTGCACTAACCTAGGCTCCAAAATGGACTTCATATATGTTTTCCACCTTGAAAGTAATGGCTAGACCAAAGCTACCAATAGTATTATCCTTGACCTCCTTAGGGCCTGCACAATAGACAATACAACAAATTGGGACTAGCACCTTCCTCTCCTCCAATTTGCTTACAACAACACTCCACACTTTGCCACAAAAGAAGCTCCCTTCGAGATTGTTTATGGAAAGAAGTTTCCTGTCCCTATAACCACCATCATTAGTAATGTTCCTGCAGACAACACCCTTGCACAAGATCACGTTCTCATTTTGCAAGAAGTCACCACAGTTATTCAAAAAGCTGAAGCACGCTACATCGTACAAGCAAACAAAAAGAATAAGTTCGTTGAGTTCACTTTAACTGATTATGTTTGATTGCGTATTGAAAAGCGTCATTTGAAGAACATTGAAAAGCACCCCAAGGCCAAGTTAGCACCTAGATTTTATGGCCCCCTCAAGATCATCAAAATCATTAACCCTAATGCATACAGGCTTGACATTCCACATCACTGGCACATACACAACTCCTTCCATGTTAGTTTGCTGCAAAGAATTAAAGGCACCCCACCTATTGCATATGTTTTTGAAGACCCACCATTACTCAAAGATGATGAAGAATTATTTATTCCAGAATCTACTATTGATCATAATCTCACTACTACACGCACCGGTACACAATATCACAGATATCTTTTAGATATAAGAATCACTATATATGTCAAAGAATACCAATGGCTTTTGGAAGCCACTTTAAGTCCCATGTACTAGCACTTGATTTTTGCATAACACAATCACATTAATGCACTTAGGCCTGATGAGGCACCATTAGGCAATGCACATCGTCAATATTTGGTGGAATGGTTCAGTTGTCAATGAATGGAATGGATTGGTACATTGGTTGGTTTTTATGGAATAGATTCAAACACATATTAGAGCTCCTATGCCTAAAAAAGACAGGTCTCTCTGTTATACAATTTGTTATGGATTTGATTGCTGTTACATTCATGTGTATTAGAGTCCCTAATCCTAGTGAGGCTACATATTTTGTGCCGATATTGATCTATGTTTAAGTAATACGTATGACTATTTTTACTTTTATGCTATTTTTTATTATCATGCTAAATATTTTACTATGGATGTAGGGTGCTCAATCAAAGGCTATAGAGCTTGTTCCTCCTACAGTGAATGGTTGAAATCAATGTATAGTAAGCATCTCAAAATATATATGTACCTTTTGACATAGATGATTCTTATCTAAAGATCATTTACTACGTCTAAGCACGCAAACTAGATTTATTAATGGAAAGGTCAAGAATGGACAGTATCGAGAACAAGAAGTGGACCGAAGGACCCATCATCGATCTAGAATCACAATTTGCAAGCGACAAAGATGATGAGCAATATCGAGGACGACCTACTCTAACTCCCTATGTATGGTTTTCTTTGAAGTATTAGAAGAATTTGAAGAATGATGATCTTCTTGATCCTATGCATATATTGAAAAATGTAGGCCATTCTTATGGAAACATCTTATTGGTTTGAAGGACATAGAAGCAGCTCGAAACGACCTAAAAGAGAAAATTACAAACACAACTTGTGGCCTCATGTTGATGAAGAGACAGGTCAAAAAGAATATGCACATGCACGTGGGTGCTTACCTCCAAAGAGATTAATAAGATTGACCATAGAATATGATATCTCCGCACACTCATGAGATATGGTGCTTCATTGAAGAGCGTATTCACTGTAGATGACACAAGTTTTTTTGAACTTAAAAGACACATGATGACATAATTTGATCAAGATAACTAATTTTTCTTTAATCATAACAAGTTGTTGTTCCGATCAAATGATACTAATTTGACTGTAAATTGATACATGTAGCATGATCTCTCTCTTATTTTTGATGGTTGCTTAAAAAGTGGCATCCGAGATGTTATCTATCATTTAAGAGAGCGAGAAATTTATAAATGTCTATAATATATTTATATATGTGCTTTTAATAAATGTTTAACACATTGTTCTTGCATTTTTTTAATAGATGGATCATGTCTATGGAGATTGATACAAGGTCAATACTGCAAAAGAAAAGGAAATGCATCGAGCTCCTTTCCTTGGTAGAGAAAAAAGAGATACCAACTTTATTTTTTGATATTCAAGTCCACATACTCATCCATTTTGTGGATGAGATAGTGATTCAAGATGTTGTTAGCACTCATTGGATGTTTTGGGTTGAGAGATTCATGGGAGTTTTGAAGGGGCTTGTTCACCAAAAAGGGCAACCATAGGGTTCAATGGCCAAGGGATGGGTTCTTAGATAGTGCACATACTATTTTTCAAGGTACCTTGAGCATGTTGACAAAGCTATTCCTTGTAGATGGACAATAGAAAGGTATCTTACACTATCAGAGGAGGTGTTATGTGTCAAGAGTATGCCCCACAAGCTCACAACTATAGAATACTTTAATATTTTAACCTTTATTTACAACTCACAGTTTATGAAAAGGTTCGTTGAAGAGTACCATGAAGTTTGCAAGCCACAAAGAAAACAAAGAGGTGATAAATCTACCAATAGTGAACCTCCATCCATTCTTTCATGGTTATTTAAACGTATCAAAGACGGAATTCTGGAAGGAGAAGACATCACTGATGAGCAAAGAGAGATTGGATTTGGCTTTACGAGAAGTAATAATTAATTTTGTGAATGTATATTTACAAAATTGTTTGAATTTCTCTTTGAATTTGTATATTACAAAGTTGTTTCAATTCCTAATATTATTGCTCGATTTTTATAGAGATGTTAATTGAGTCGACGTCAGTTAACAAAAGCTGCTAAAGATCAAAGACGTATAAATGTACATTGAGGATGAATACAAAAAATCAGTGAAGATTGGAGTTACACATTTTTACATTTTCCAAAATGGCCATGTATTGTAAATTCTTGATTTATTTCAAGCCATTGTAATATTTTTAATGTGTTACGGGCTCAATAGGAGTTCCAAGATGTAAAGAACAAGTCAGTTAGTGTGCATAGGTTTGGTGAGAGCTCATGAGTTGTGTGGCTATGGAGTCCTTGAGCTTCTCCTTGCTCATGTGACTTGATTAATTCTCTTTTGATATGTCTCTCTCATACTTCTTGTGATTGCTATTGACGCTTTGATTAGCTAGATTGTAAGTAATTAGTGGTTAATCCCTCTCTAATCTTGTGTGATTGCCTTCTTTGCTTGTGTGTGCATGTAGGTTTGATTGGAGTGTGGTGCTCGATAGATCTATGTGTGTGTGCTTGTGATTAGTGTGTTGCATGATAGGGATTAGTGTTGTGTGCATCTTGAAATCGTTAGTGTGTCGTTTGAGTAGATTTGAGGTGAAGAGAAGTGGATGTGGAGATTGCCAATCATTGTGGCTTAGCTCCTCCATAGGCCGAGAAGCTTAGCTCATAGAGTCACCATTTGTGTTGCCATGATTAGCCCACTAATTGTGTGAGTGTTTCCATGCCCTAGCCGGGTAGCTCATCTTTCCGGATTGATAATTTTGTTGGTCATTGGAGCTATGCTACGATGGTACCCCCAACAAGAGAAGTAATAATTAATTCTATGAATGTATATTTACGAAGTTGTTTGAATTTTTTTATGAATGTATTTTACAAACTTTAATTCCTAGTATTATTGCTTAAAGTTTATGTACTCGCTTCTATAATTTTAGGCATATGCGTACAACGACATGTGGGCCTATAGATAACATGACAAACTTGATCAATGATGAACTACTCAAGATTGTTTCATTGTTTCATCTTTTAGTCAGCAATCGCGTTCAAGTGTAAGAGATACAGAATTTATCAATGATGAGCTTGGCTATGTGGGGATTGTAGTTGATATTTATGAAATGAATTTCTGTGTTTGCTAGCGGGTAATAAGAATCTATAGATATGCAAAGATGTTTGACACTGTTGAAGTGATTTCTAGAGCATTTTCAATATCTTATGTTAAAATAGATAGGTTGGAGATTGATTGGTTTTGTGTGGAGCATAAAGGGGCTAGATCCACAATGAGATAAGGACTATTGTTGTCCATGTATAAAGATGATTACATACCAATATCAAGACTACATCATTACACAATAAGATACAAGACACCGAACAAAATTCACCATACTAGTATCATCATTATCATCAACATCAAAATACAACATCATCTTGATATTTATGGCACGCAAAGGGAGTTTGGCTATATAACTTTGCATGAACATAACGGTACAAAATTTGCAAAGTTTTCAATCAATGCTCTTGTTGATTCATACATACATTAAGGTTTTTGGTGGCCTAACATCTAACACGCACGGAGGACTTGATCCCATAGACAAAGAAACTATTCACCATTAGAAGAAGCATGCTATGGAGGGAAAGGGGGAGGCAGGTTAGGGTTTACATAAGGCCGCAAAGTAGCAAAAGGTTGGTAGTCTAAATAGTGCCACCTTAATAGGTCAGAAGCCTCATTCAACCAATGTGGACATGAAGGATTGTAGACTCAGAGATTTGGCACACTGATTGAGGTAGAATGTAGTACGTTGCAACAATGCTTTATACTTCACCACACTGCTCTTTTGATGAGCCACTTCCTCCCATAGTCAGGGTGGTCCTCCTCCTTCCTCAATATCATTCAAAGTTCCATTTCCATGGTCTACAACCAATTAGTATTCTCCACATCACATACAGGGTTTCTAAAAACATCTCTCTATGATATTTAGTCAAAATCATGAGCCTTTAGCTTACCCTAATCCACTGAAGCGATAGATGAACCACCGGGTTGACCTTCTGGTGCGGGAAGAGTTGGTACTCCAAATAGAGGCTTGAGAGCCAATTGCTATTTCTTGACCTCGCCCTCCCATTGCACTTGGATGTCATCCCTCAAGAGAGACACCATCGCATCCAAATTACTTTATTAAGGGGAAGTAAATCAGAGATGGCCTTCTGGTAGGGCTAAAGAGAATAGTCCACTTGATGTCTTGCCAATTCCTTTGAAACGCTTCAAGCGAACTCCACTTGATGTTTCTTTGCTATCGTGGCCACTTCTAGAGCTTCACGAGCATATTGCCAAGCCTGCTCCTCATGATATTTCCTAAGAGAAAGCATGAGACTCATCTCGATGCAGCTGCTATTACATTTCCTTGAGTCTCTACCAGCCACTGCTTTTGCTCTCAGTGAGCTCATATATTTTCTCTCTTTGTGCCAATATGGCGTGCAATTGCCGACTTTGTTGCTACTAGTGCCGATTAATATGGATTGGAGATAGTCTGTAACATGCTAATCTTATAGTGTGTAGTCAAACTCTAATAAAGGATAACCCACACCTTGATCCGAATTGACTGGGTCTCTGCTATGACTCCACAAAAGTAGGGATTGACCCAATACCTACATCTGCTCCTGTGTTCGAGGTGCTGCTATCTATGTAGACACCACAATGGACATTATAGAAACCACATTTATTGTAATAGGCTCTTTAACTATAGAGGTAGTCACAACAGAGGAAGATAGGATTGACACCCCAACCCGCATCACTGCTTGCTATGGCACCGACAGTCTGACTTGCTACCAAAGCTTGCAAATATCACTCCTACATTTCTTGTTTCCATGTTTTAGCAGGAGGTTGTTGGGCTCCATCTTTTGAATGGGAAATGCCAATTGATTAGGAGGTTGTAGTTACTGGTGGATGCAACAAAGGTAGATCTCGATGCACCACCCATACTGATTGTAGCCAAATGGTTGGACTCCCCCTATCCGGATGTCATCAGCATAGAAGTAACTGGACCATCAAGGGCTAGCAAGAGAGCATACATCATAGCGGGCATAAAATGTTGGAAAATAGGGCCCACATAACCTTATTCAGGGAATAGTAACCTCAAGATTTGGCTCACTTTGGTGTTTACGGCCTATCCCCTATCCATTGTGCTAACAACATTCTTGGCTTCCACAAACAGTTGATTGATCAAAATTTCTACCCTTTTTCACTCCTCTTGTTAATTTCATAACACAGATCATTGCATACACTAACCTGAAGATATTGTAGACTTTGGCCATAAGCCAAACTTCTTTCAATACCCATCATAGGCATTCTCGCACTTTCAAATCCTAGCACCCGTGCAAGAAGAACTCATTACCTGTCGGGTTCCCATATGCCATCACCATATATTGCATTGATGTCTTCTTTGTCGTCATTGTCATCCCTTCAACATGTAATCAATACCATGAAGGTGCACTACTTCTTGGCTATCTTTGGCAACGAGCTCCTGTAGAACTAAGAGGGTATGTGGGTGAGGTTATACCTAAGTCCAATCAATAAAAGCGTATTCCAATAGACACCTACGCTTAAGCCATATCTTCATGCCTTCAGTCATTTGGTTATCCATAGGAGTGAGGCCTTCGTACTTGCTCACCCCGCTACTAGCTGTATTCGTAGAGAGTTTAAGAAATTGCAAAAAAACATAGAAGGACTTTACAAAAGTTTGCAGGTAGGAGAAGTGCTCAAGAAAGTGTAGAACTCTCACACGAGCATGTCGAGCATCATAGACCATGCATCGATTCGGGAATTTATACGTGTGCTAGTTAATGGACTACCATGCCCTGTCACAATTACACTACTCATTCTAGTATCCATCTCATGATGCCTCAAATATCCTTCTCTAGAATAGAGTCTGCATTCAAAGTGGCTCACCAACATAATTAGAACAACAATTGGATCAACCACCACAATCTTCTCCTCATGATTACTAGGCACCACCCCAATGTAATGGCACAATTCGAACCCATTACGGGACTCAAAATTAAAGTGCCATCCAAATTGTGCAAAAAGAAAGCATTGTTGCGTGCACTTTCATGAATATGATACGGGTCTAACCACCGCAACTTAAGCTTCCCTTGCCATGAATTAAACATCAACAAAAGCTCCCGACTTAAATATCTTAAATTGCATTCCCTCGTTGACTTGTTTTTCCTTTCTGGTCTGAAATTTCTGCATTAGCATAAAACTCATATTTTGATCCTCTTCCAGCTAAAGTAAGTGGTTGATATGATAGACCATTGAATCTTTTGGTAAGAGTTTCTCCAACATCACAATCCACATATTGAGTACTACAAATTCCAAAAAAGAAATAGCCTCAATCTCGAACACAAGTTTGAATAAAGTAAACCCGGTAGCCACTTTATATGAGGTGCAATACGTCCATAATACTATAGGAAGTTTAAGAGACGAATCATCACATTCTGCAACCACTAACTTGGTTAACATCCACATAATGACCTTATTCCTACTTTTAGCCAAACCATTTTCTTGCAAATAATAAGGAGTACTCTTCTTATGCATGATTTCAAAAGTCCACAATAGTTTCCGGATCACTTTATTTAGGAAATATGTACCAAGATCAGTGGCCAAGTCCACCGATAAACCAAATCGTGGAAACACATATCCCAGCATAGGCATTCAACAACTGAAATTTCATTATCTTCCTTCAATGCCCATGCTTTGACCCATTTTATATAGTAATTTGTACAGGTCAAGACATTGCAATCATCTTGCTACCGGTTTGATTGGATGTATAAAGTCCAAAATCCATTTCTAAAATGGTTTGAATGGCAGGATTGGATTCAATGATAATCGATCCTTATTGACTAGTTACCTGAGCCATTGGAAAATATCACACTAAACTACAAACCTCATTGCATACACATGAGCTGTTGGCCACCACATTCTTGCTTGAAACACTTTCCTGGCAATCAGCGGTCTAGCACCCGCAATGCCTTTATGAGCCTCTTCAAGAAATTCTCACTGTTCAAGTTTGAGAACACATCAAAGCAATATACCCAACACGTCGCTATAATAAAGCTGACACAAAAAGATTTTGAACATATGACTCTTCAGTGCTACGCTCTTCCACTAGTCAACCGTCAAATGAGCCAACATAATGCCGTTACGTAGAAAAATCATCATCTCCTCATACCATGTCTATGAAAGAGGTTCCGAAGATGGAAAAACTTCCTCCAACTTTTTCTCTAAGAAAATGTGTATCCAACAACTCACCCTCAATACTAGTGGGTGCTTCTCCTGAATCCAATAGGAAAAAATAGTTCGCCCCACCACATATTGCACACCTGGTCAATGGACCACCTCAAAATCAAATTCCTATAATAGAATCATCCATCTAGCCAATTTCTTCACCAAATTTTCATTTTGGACCAAAAAAAGCAGTGGAAAATGATTGACATGAAAATAGAACAATTACCAAGAAAGTAATGTTTGAACTTCTTTACCAAGTACACCATACCCAAACATTCTCTCTCTCTCTCCTCACTGAATAATTATTCTTCGCTACGAAAAGTCTTCTACAAGCATAATATACCGGTCTAAACCAAATGTTGACTGCCTCTTGTATCAAAACACTTTTGATTGTTATATCTGATGCATCCACAAAGACATGAAATCCTTACCTGAATCCGAGGTAAAAGAGCTAGTGCTCTGGTTAGGATCAGTTTAAGGTGGCAAAAAGCCGAATTGCATATTGGAGTCCACCTAAATTCCTTTTTATCCACATTTGCCATCAAATTTAGCGGCATCGCAATGTACGCCAAAAATTGCAGACATGGGCCATGCTTTTTAACCTGATCAAGAAACCTCAAGGTTGCCTTCGATAAATCAAATGGGGGTGCCTACATAATGGCCGCAATCTTGTTGGAATCTACTGCAATTCCATGTTTGGAGATAATGTGGCCCAACAACATTCTATACCACCACAAACACACATTTCATTGGATTACAACTCAATTTGGTTTCTTGACATTTTTCAAAACAAAGCTATAAATGATGCAAATGCTTTGATTTATCTCCAAAAATGGAGAAATAATCTAGAAAAATGGGTATAAATCAGTAAGCTACGGACCAAATATCTATTTCTTATCCCTTTGGAAAGTATTGGGTGCATTTTTAAATCCAAACCACATCATTGTCCAGGCAAAGACTCCCCATGCAGTTATGAATGTGATCTTTGATTGATCCACGATTGCCATTTGGACTTAATTATACCCATTGTATCCATATGCAAAGAGTACATATGTTAACTGACTACCTCATTCAAAGTCGAATCCAACAATGGAAGTAGAAAAGGATTCGATACTGTAGCTGCATTCAACTTTGGGTAGTCAACACAGATCCACAACTTTTAATTTTTCTTTGAAACCACCACAATCAATGAGCTCCATTGCGGATTATCAATTGGGATAATGAATCCAACATTCAACAGCCTATCTAGCTCCTCTTAATCTCCTTGGCAGAATTGGATTCATGCCATACCGCGTTTGCTCGGTTGGAACCACATTTTGTTCAAATTGATGCAAAGCTTGTAAAATTTGAGCTCAAGACCCTTCATATCCAAATAATCCCATGTAAACATATGAACTCTGTCAAAATCTTGAGCAATCCATACAAAAGGATTCATCCAAATTTGCATGAATCTTGACAAGTTTTGGATTATTTAGTGTCCCCAAGTTGACTTTTTAGATTGCATCCTCTTTAACTTGCGAGACCTTATGCATCCAAGTCTCAAATTTGTGTTTCTATTGTAGTAACTCTTTCAAATCCATCACTTTGGATTTGGATTTACTCTTCGTTGCCAGTTCTAGAACATCACTGTTGCAGCTTAACTCAGCTTTAGTCCACCATGGTCTGGTCGGGACATTCTCTGCATATTGACTTCGAATGGCTTCAATATCCACCGTACAAATAGCCATAAAATCCTAATTTTCTTTCCAGGACTTGGCTTCTTCCTCATTTGTTAATCCTTCCATCATGTTTACTAGTTTGGCCGCAATAGGTCGACTCTCATCGCAAAAGACAATTGGCTTGCTGATACAAAACTTGTACCT
Organism: Adiantum capillus-veneris; assembly: GCF_014529385.1. NCBI lineage: Eukaryota > Viridiplantae > Streptophyta > Polypodiopsida > Polypodiales > Pteridaceae > Adiantum > Adiantum capillus-veneris. The sequence continues at coordinate 69,087,295 of NC_140955.1, forward strand.
TCTTTGATCCTCTTCGTATTGTTAGTGCATGCTTAGAACCATATATTTTGTCGGCACATTGTAAGTAGGATTTCTTCTACAATTCTCCATATTCTCTCAGTCCATGGAGGAAAATTGTGCCTGCCAATCCTCGAGGACATCAAATATTTGATATCACCAACTAATATTGGATCTCAGAAGAGGTAAGACAAGCTAATCTTATTAAGAACAACACAACTTCTACATGTTTCCATCTCCTTACAACATTAGCACATGATGACTACTCTAACAAAGAAGAGAGTGACACTGATGCAATGGATGATGAAATGAAAGATGTTGTCTTAGAGTTTGACGTTGAGCCTTTAGAAGAGCCTCAACTATAGATTGGTTTTCCAGAGAGACTCTCTCTCTACGCAGATTTGGCACTAAAGAGCTTCAAGAAGCAATGAAGGATAGTAAAGAGATCAAATGATCATAACTCTTCCCAAGTTGGATTGAATCCTAAAGGATAGAATACTGTAAAAGAGAATGAGCACTTTGATCCATTAAAAAGAATGAGCACTTGGATGCATTGATAAGAACGACCTCCCATAATTTAATTTTTTCATTAATCTATCTAAACATTACTAATATCGAGTGGGTTGGTTGGGGAGTCTTGTGATGATAGCCTTGTATTGCTACTTGGGTTTTAACTCCCATAGAATCATTTTTTTCTTTTAGAACAGGTCTTCCCAAGCTCTTCATCAAGTATCAAGCAACTGGTCAGACTTATGTTTCTATGATGTTTTTCAAATGCTAAGTATCTGCAATTTCTCAGATAGTTTCAAAGATTCTAGAATTTTGAGTGTCATATGCTTCTCTCTTCCATTTTTTGTTTGTGTGCTTATAGATAATTATTGCTTGGGTGTCAATGCCAGAGATTTTGTTTCTAGCTTCATTCAAATTTCGCTTCATTTTGGTACTTAGTTTTTGTCACATGTAGATGCATCACTCTCATGATGGTCGTATAAGATTAGCATTTCATAAGTCATTTTTGTTTTTTGCCAACACAACTTGTACATTTTGTTTCACTTCATTTCTCTTTTTCATTCATCTCTCTCTCTCTCTCTCTCTCTCTCTCTCTCTCTCTCTCTCTCTCTCTCTCTCTCTCTCTCTCTCTCTCTCTCTCTCTCTCTCTCTCTCTAGGAGCCGAAACAATCCCTAGTGCTCACCATTGGGCCGTGGTGAGGATATGGTAGAAACATAGGACCTCCATGGAGAGGGTGTCAAGGTCAGAGAAGGTATGGAGGTCGTAGAGGTACCTCATTGGACTCGTCGAGAGGAGACACTACATGCATGAATCAACAAAAAAGTAATTAGATGAACATTTACGAAAACATTTTACTTTTATAATTAGAAACTAAAATAATACCATGTAGCTTGGTCCTACTCTATGAGCTCACCATCTGGTGATTGTTGAGTCTACACTGGCAACAGAGTAGCGCTAGTTGGATCTAGAAGAAATCTCTTGTATTATCACAAGTTTTGGTGATGAAATGGTATACTTATATACATACATACAAAACTTTCCATGAAAAAAATTTCAACGAGTGTGCTCGTCCTGCATGAGGGTCTTGAGCCTTGTCTAGGCATACAAGTCTCAACATCTCCTGTATAGCTGACATATGGTACCCTCCAACTCTATGATGTCCTCTTCTATCTACTCTATGATGCCCTCTTCTATCTGCTCTATGATGTCCTCTTCTAACTTCTCCCTCAGAATGATGATAGCTTGTAACAGGCCCTTCAGGGCCAGTAGTAGCCCCACTTGACTTGAGTGGGATCCATTGAAATGACTTATTTGAAAAGGTTTTAGTCATCCATTTGATTTTAATTAAGATTGGAGAGAAAGTAAATGACATATAGAATATACTAAATTGCTTTCCATGCTTTTTGGTCTTTTTCTTGGATCTTTTTTTCAATGGTTCTATCACATAATCCTTTATTGCATGTTGCACAATCAAGTATTAGCCTCTTCAACAACAACACATGCAATCAAGAATTTACAAAAATAAAATAAAATGATCAAAGGAATTCAACAACACCAATGCTGGTGAAGGCCAAAGAAAGTGTAGAGAGACAATGGAATATATGAACTATAGGTGGAGCAAGAGACTCTGAATGTTTAACACAACATGTGCAAGTCTATATAGTACAAAAACGCTCATGTTTAAGCAAGAAAAGAGAAACAAATAGCTCCGATACCAATCTTACGAAAATGGCCTATGAACTTTGAGAATAGTGGAATTAAGAGAATTAGAGTGAGCATTTTCTTGAGACTACTTTGAGAACATAGAGGGTGAACTTAATCAGCGGTAGAAACATAACCATAATACTGAATTAACTTGGCACGAATAATAATTTTTCAAAAGAGAGAGAGAGAGAGAGTTAGAGAACTTGACAACAATTGAGGACCGGATTTATGTGGAGCCGGTCCCCCCTCCAATAGGCTTTTGTATTATAGATTCTCCCATCAAGAGAGACTTGGTACATTATAATCTTTGTGTTCCTTGTGACTTAGGTGATGCAATGAATATGGAAAGCTTCATGCATCACGATCATAATATAATCTTTGTAAAAGCATTAACCATTCCCGGTCTCAGTCCCAAGGCCTTCAAACACCTGGTGGAGAGAGCTAGCGGGGAATGAGGGCAGGTAAGAGGAAGAAGAAGTAACATACGAGAAAGAGATAATTCTTCACTTATATCACTCTTCTTGCATAGCATAGCATAATAGCATGATAATGATGAAGAAGATGGCAAGCTTAAGCATTGGAGCATGGATCTTGCTTGGATTTGCATTCCATAGCCAAGAGTGTTGGTGTAGGCTCTCAACTTCTCAACAAGCTTGGAGAAGGAGATGGAGCTATTGCACTTTGCACTTCACACAATGAGAGTGTGTGTGTTTTCGTGTGCATGTGTGTGTGTGTGGGAGAGTATACCCCCCAAGCTAGCCCCCTCATTGCTTTGGTCGACCCCCTCTTCTAGAGCTTGGTGGAAGCTCATTGGACCCCTTCAAGACTAGCCAATCACATGCAGAGTGCTTATCAAGCAAGCATGCTAGCCTTGGGACAAGTGTCCCCTTTTTCCCTTTGAGAGAGAGGACTTGATAAATGCATACACAATTAATTAAATCAGCTAAATTATCATTGGACCCCTTGAGAGGCCAACCAATAGGCTTTAGGCACACCATGAGGGAAACATGAAGAGGAAGTTGACAAGTGTCCTTGTTACTTATTTAGAAAATGCTTGACTTGTGTGAGGGTGTGTGTGTTCTCTCTCTAGCTCCTACAATGAGGGCTTGCCCCCCCCCCCCCCCCCCCCCCCCCCTCCCTCCTCTTAGGGATCATGTTGACTTTTGGGAACACCTTGAACCCTTCAAGCTTGGGGAAGGTTCTCACCTCAAGCTCTGCCCTAGCACCTCAAGAACCTTAGTCAGCAAGCACGACAAGCACCTCAAGTACAACCCTAGCTTGCCTAAGGTCAAAGGACTATTAGCACTAACCTTTTGAGGTCTTTAATGGAGCTAACCCTAAGGTCTTTAAGCTCAATTAGGTAGACTTGCTCTTTGACAAACCCTCTCTCATTTGGACCCCTTTAACCTTGGCCCCGTGTTGAGATAGATACATAAGCACATGTCTATATTCTAACCTTCGTTCCCGTTTATTCTCTCACATTAAATGATCAGTTTAATATGAGAAAATCATTTGGGTTGGCTAGATATTAGATTTTATGACATGGGTTTTTAAAATTCATGTACAAGGTTTCATTAGGAGCTTATAGCTATATATCTTGTCTTTATAACATGGGTTTATAAAACACCTATACACATATATGTCATAACATAAAGACATGAGCTGAGGTGAGATCTGATGAGACTTGTGCATGCACCAACGAGGCTATAAGAAATATTTTCTCAAGACAATCTAATTGGTAACATAACCAAACAAAATGAATGCTCAAATTCCTATGCATGAGGTCTCAAAAAGAACTTCAATTTGCTGCCAATTGAAAAGAGGGTGGATAAATTATAATCGTTCAGGAGCACATCCAGGAAGTAGCCTCACATGGAATGTCATTGTAAATCAACTCACTCCACATAGGGGACATGTAGTATGTTTTTATTGTAGCATCTACTAGGGGCATCTCAAAATTTATTTCCTTGAAAAGATGACATCATATGTGGCTAACACCCGTATTATCAAGCAGTTTGTAATGTTGGGATTGTCCTTTTCTTGCTATTAGTAATAATCAGTAAGTACATATGTGCTTCTTGCACCTCTAATTTTCCAAGCATCCCTTAGCACTTTGTTTGTCTTCTTTACACACTTCAATACATAAAACTCTACACCTTCTGTGTTTTGAGCTTAAGCATTTATAGCATAATTGTCTCCCACATTAAGTAGGTCACCTAGCATACACAAGAATCCCTCAAACATTGGGATGTCATGGGACTCTTCATCCACATCATTTTCCTCACCTGCTTGTGATGAAGTATCAGGTTTCAGCTTTATGTGTGACCATTTTTGCAAATATGATTTGTTCAAATAGGACCTCCTATGATCGGTGACACAAGCATTGCAAAACCATGATAAAAGATTTGGTCTTCACCTTGGTCAGGTTCATGTATGCAATACCCACTGATGCTGTGAATTGATTGGGATCCTTGTATTATTTCACAAGTCCATGCATTTGACCTATTCACATCACATATCTTGACTAACCAAAACTTCTCATTTGGTTACATCTAAAGCGCACCTTAAAGTAGCACCATTAGGCTTGAGCTATTCATGTGCTAGTGCACTCTTTAGATTTCCTTCAATTCCATCAAGTTTTCCCTTGCCATGACTAGAGCCAAATAAGTTCCATGTCATTAACATCTTTGTTAGCTGGTAATATTACCAACAAAATGGAAAGGCCTTGCTACCTTGAATTGTGAAGCTGCACCATCATATCAAACATAGTGCCTCTTAAATTTTGAACCTTGAATCTTTAGCCACTAATTATGAAGTAGAAAGAAATGTTGTACAAAAAAATTATCGTGTTGCTTGTCATCCAAAATGTAGAAATGCATTTGATTGAGTATGCCATTGTCTTTAGGGCTATGCATGTAAGTGATGTGAACTAGGATGGTGCATTGATCAGTATTCCAGTGCATAGAATGTTTGCATTTTGCTGCTTGAATGAATAGTTCTTAGAAAAAATTATAATGAAGACAAGTGTATTTGCAGAAAAGGTCTTCAAACATTCCTTGTACTGATCTGCATGCCATCTATATGTAAAATTGTGCTTGATAAATATATTTGGCGCATTTTAACCTTTTTCACTAAATCATCAATAGCCAATTACTTAAGCAAAAAAATAATGCCGCTTATGCTCACCCTCCCTATTTTGCACATGAATGTCCTAAAAAATTTGAGCAGGAACTAGCTTTCTTGTCTCCATCACTTCATGTGTGGGCAAAACTTGAGCTTTTAAACTTTGCACTTTTTGTAGTCACCCATAAGACAATTGGACTGGTGAAAAGGAGAGCCCTCCTTTTCACATACACAACTTTGTCACAAATGTGTAATTTTAGACAAGGAATTCCCTTGGGCCTAACACTTGTCCTCAACCCCACCTGATTTGCATATAGCACAGTTGCATGTACATGATTTTCCGTGAAGCCCAAATTAATGCAATTGCAAATGATTGATTGCATCTTTTTAATACATCAATTCTACATGATATATAAAAAAACATGTGTTCCAATGGAGATTTTATATTTGCGAGATTTCATTTTTGAGCTTTTGCAATTGAAACTTTATTTTTGAGCTTTTTATTGCTCACATTACACTAGCAATATCTTAAAATGTCATTGTGGCAAGAGAAAAGTCTACACTAGATTGTGCATTCCTTCAATTACCAAACAATTAAATGTGACAACTACCAAGTCAACTCAAGTAGGCCTAATTTAACCAAACTAGATTCCAAGTGGTAGTGTGACATGCATATCATACTACAGAGTAAGCCTCCAATCACATAATCTAGTCAGACAATTACCAAAATTCCACAACAATGTACACAAAACACAAAAATCAAAACATCAAAATGCAATGTCTAGAGAGAGTAACTCACCAAATCAACTCAAGGAGCCTCAAAACCAAACTACATTCCAAGTGGTAGTGTGACATGCATCTCATACTATCATGATAAAACTCCAATGAAATTATCTTGTCACACAATCACCAAAATTCCATGCCCACATCATATGATCACCATGCACTTATTGAAGGTTCACCATGGGTAGTGAACCAATAGCATCCAAATCCCATACGAAAGTCATGAGTGTTGAAGCACTTTCTCTCTGGTAAATTTATCTCTTGATTTGGAATTATGCCCACTAGATAGTCCGACCACCAAGGGCATAATCCCCAGAGAAGGATGGGATTCTTTGACACTTTGTCTACATAGATGAAAGGCTTACATTCATACAATAGGACATGAAGAAAATTCACAAGGACACTATCCAACCAAAATTACTAGTATGAAATCTTGTTCGTGGGATATGATGGAATTCTTTATCTCAAGGTGCCAAGAAAGTGGTTGAGTAGTGTGATGCTTGTCAGAGATTAGGTAGGCCTATAGCTAAGGCTCTTGCTAAGAGCTCTCTCTCTCTCTCTCTCTCTCTCTCTCTCTCTCTCTCTCTCTAAAGTTCATGTGCTCATTGTATACAGAAGGTTGCAATATTATTTCTCTTCTGCTATGTTTGTTTGGTCAATATTACATTTGTGCAAGTAGATGTGTGTATATATACTACTCATACACATTTGCATCCATTTATGTTACTAGCTACTTTCTCTCTTTTCTAAGAAAAGAACATCTATCACACATTGAAATAATGAAAGTTGTTGATGAATGGGGCAAGTGTGGGACAACCAAAAGCTTTCAAACCTTATTCTACATTGTATTTTGGGTTATGAACTAAGCAGGTATCATCGCGTGTGTGTGTGTGTGTGTGTGTGTGTGAGAGAGAGAGAGAGAGAGAGAGAGAGAGAGAGAGAGAGAGAAGGTAATTGCTTTTTAAAAAAACTTTAAACCGCATTAAAAACAAGAGCTCAAAGGTTTAGTAAATTTGAGTCTCAATCCCTATTAGACCAAACTTAATTAGATGCAAATTGATTTTTACATAAGAAATACAGTAAAAGTTTGGAAATAAGATTTTGGGTAAGATTTTTAGCCAGAGGAAAGTCCTATCACCTACCACCATCACCAAGAAAAAAACATCCATTGAAGAACATGTGAGTGATGTGAGGTGAAGTGCTTCTTGGCAGCTTTAGATTTGAGGTTGGAAGTGTCACCTTATGAGGACCAACACGCTTCTTTTTGTAGGCTACTAACAAATTAAACCCCTCAAGAGAGAGTGCACGGTTTGGGGGGGAAGAGACGGTGGGGTAATGAGAGGTTTTTTATTTTTAAAAGTGTCGTTATGGACAAAGCAAAACCCAACTAGATATAGAATAATTTTATAATATTTTATTATAACCTTAAATACATGCACAAAGTGGCCATAATCATGACATGTGAAACCCTACAATGGCTCAGGTATTTATCGCTTTTATCTCTCTTGATTTTCATGGTTGCCATTGCCAACATATCCATTGTATCTATCCTAGGCTCTAAAGATCAACTTGCCCTGTGTGAATCTGTTTATCAATGATCAACATCCATGTGGGTACAATCCCTTCCATATTCATCTTGACTATCATGGTCTCTTTGTCTTTCATACTTCTTCTCATTTTAGTCATGTCTACCAAAATCTCCATTATCATCTCTTCTATGACTTTTTCCATCACGTTCACTTTTGGTATCATGTCCTCAATCACGACTACTTTTGTGTTGGCCCTCTTCTTTCAACTTAGACTCATGCTAAAGATCCTTTTGCAGATCCCTAATGTTCCCACTACCACTAAGATCATAAATCTGATGCCTATCCATTACAAGAATAGATTTTGATTCACTCAACAGCCAACCAAGTAAAAAGGGAGAGTGTCCTCGTCCTCACGTGGCTTTTTCCCCAAAAATATTTTTGAACCTATAGTTCCATATTAGTAGGGCAAGCAAATGAAGACAAGGGTTCATCAGTACGCCAACCAAGTAAAAAGGGAGAGGGTCCTCGTCCTCACGTGGCTTTTGCCCCAAAAATATTTTTGAACCTATAGTTCCATATTAGTAGGGCAAGCAAATGAAGACAAGGGTTCATCAGTACGCCAACCAAGTAAAAAAGTGGGAGTAGGATTAACCCACTTGTTTGTGGGTGCACATACGACTCCTACCCCTATTTTCTTGCGAACGGGTTGTTGCTACGAGTTAGTGTCCACAACATCGATAAAACTCATCCAAGCGGGAGGAGAAGAGGGAAGAGGAAAGCATTTAGAGTACGGGCATCCCTTTGCATTTGGTTAAAATAGCCATGTTGAGCATAGCCCAAAGCTTCCTTTCCATAGCCATGTGATTCTTGCAATCAATATGTTCCAAGTGAATACGTTACAGATAGAAATCCCTCTTAAGAACTTGTGGTTTTGTCAAGGTACTACATTCGGCTTTAGTTCTTGTTCTTTTGATCTACATCACACTTTTCTTACTTGTGTATTCAGCAGGACCCTCCACGAGCCTCATGACACCCCTCTTGTGCGTACACTATAGATCACAATACATTTAGATCTAGATAAAATCTCTAAATTAATGCAAAAATTGAGAAACCAAAATCTCTTAACAATTTGTTTTAACTAGGTAACTTAACAAATATTTTTGCAAATCAATTTAAGAGTTATCACAAACTATTTTTGGGTACGTAAACAATTATAATATCCAAACATTTGCAAAAAGAAAAAAGAAGTGGGAGCTCCATAATCATTAGCGTGCACGCGAATGATTGGGGGGCTTTTGTCTCCATTTTCCCCCCCAAAAATTTAGATTTATACTTTCCTACCAAGTCTCAATAGAGCTTGTGCATACTTTTTTCTGTGTGCAAAATTTGGATTCATACCTTCTAATGGGTCTTGATAAGCTTTTGCATCATAAAAAGAGGGGGCGACCCAGAGCCTTCCCAACATCCGCGTGTGTGCGGATGATGGGGAGGCTTTGACTCCCCCCCTTTTTTATCTGATAAAAATTTGCTAAGACGTATCTCTGCTCTCTCTCTCTCTCTCTCTCTCTCTCTCTTCCCATCCCCCAATATCTCTACAAGGTTTGAAAAGTCAAAATTTTACAATTATTGTTTGTGTGGAAAAAGGTGATGGCCAAAATCCCTCCCATCGTCTGCGCGCACGCGGATGATGGGGGGGACTCTTGGCCCTACGCTTTTTTTGCAATCAGAGAGAGAGAGAAATGAAATGTCATATCAGTCCTGCGCTTTTATTGTAAGCAGAGGCGCAGAGAGAGAGAGAGAGAGAGAGAGAGAGAGAGAGAGGAAATGAAGTATTATATTAAACGTCTTCAAAAGGCCAAAATGACCAATGGGACCAAACTGATATAATGTTGGTGGATCTAATACAATGTTTGAGTACAAGATAAAAATAAAATTGAACTAACATGAAAAACAAAAATCATCATCATCATCAATTTTCAAGGATACCCAACATCGAGCATCGTCCGAGAAAGTATTGCATCGACCCTTGAAGAGCATCATCAATGTCCGCCTTTGAAAAGAGTTGGACGTCTCCCATGTTGGGATAGTCCTCATCCTCCCATTGAGAGATAGACAATTACAATGACAACACAGAGGAAAAGAGGAAAACACAATTTCGACACTTAGGTTACTTTATGGTTTAAAAAACGGGAGGGCCAAGAGCCCTCCCATCGTCCACGCGCGCGGATGATGGGGGCCCTTTTTTTATGCGCTCAGAGTGGAAATGAAGGGTTTGATCAGGAGTCGAAGTCAAGGTATCTCTGACTTCCCGCTGTCGCATTGTGTTGTTGCTTTATATGGTTGGTAGCTTGCAGCGGCCCTCTCTCTCTCTAGTCTCTCTCTCTCCCTCCCCTTCCTTCTCCTTCACTTCACCCGTTTGCAGTGCTATTCCCCAATCCTACCCCTTGATTGCCATGAGAAACTACCCGCCAATGAGCTCCTACAATACTTCGTTTCCTGACAGCCTCCACCATCCTTTTTGGCTGCCAATGAGCGCTTCTCCTCCTCTCATTTTGCTTGAGCGAATTGTTTCTCTCTCAAATGGCATCCTCTGCAAGTTGCCCTCGCCTTCTTGGCAAGCTCGTGGCTTCTAGACACCTCTTCTCTGCATGGTAGCCCATTCTCGGCTCCCCCCTCCTCTCTAGGCGCCTAGGGTGCCCTCTCTCTATGGCGGCACCATGCAGCCCATGCTTGGTCAATTATTGCCGCCTGCTCTTAGCAAACCACCATATATGATCTTTTTTGAAGCAAGGATGGGTTCCCACGAGAAATGTTCAATTCCTTTGAGCTAAACCCCATCGTAATTTATTGACTCCACCCCATGGAGTGCCAATGCACATAAGCATATCATTATAGCTCCAACTTAGCATAGCCTAAACGACCCCCAATCTTAGTCAACTCTACCAGATGATCAACGAACACATGCAATGGATTGCTCATAATGATAAATCTTGCATACTCCAAGGCTTTTTTGGAATAGATTGAGTCAATGACACCCACCCCATGATCAACGAACACATGCAATGGATTGCTCATAATGATAAATCTTGCATACTCCAAGGCTTTTTTGGAATAGATTGAGTCAATGACACCCACCCCAGTGCATCAAATGGGAGGCCCTTCTCTAAGACCGGTTGAAGAGTGCCTTGCATGGTGGTCAACTCCAAGATTCAAAATGTACTACAGACTAGTAGAGTGAGCCCAACTTAAAAGCTTCCACTCAGATGCACTCGAATGTGCTGTAATTCTTGCATCGGCATTATATAGGATTGTCCAGCTCTCATATGCACTGAGGAAAACCTAGAATCCATCAATGTCTCTTGGGAGAAGATTCTAGACTCGCTACACACTTACATGCTTGCATGCATACTTGACATGCTACATATGTACATACATGCTCATATGTGCTTTAGAATATGGGGCCTTACTTACTTACAATTGTACATGTGCACTCATCATTGTGTCTCACAACAGTAAACTGCGGTAACACCAAAAAACTTTAGAGCTAATTGTCTAAAGGGATTATACATCCATTGATGTTCTCCACAATGACTACACCACCACATACTCCCAACATAAAGAACTTATGAGATGATGACGAAGATTTTCTACAAGCTTTCATGGTGGGTTCAGAGGACAAATTCTTGTGTTTGGATACAAACTAATATGGCTCTAGTGCAGCCACCCACCTCAAAGACGCCAATGAAGAAAATGGTGGCTACACCAAATGGTGTTCTAGAGATGGGATCTAAATGGATGATTCACAAAAACCTCTCATCCTTGCATCAAATGAAGAGGGTTTTCCAAGAATGCTTATGGGATAGTACCTTACTTTCAAGCTATGATACCACATTTGATGGTTTTCCTTCTTAAAAAATGCTTGCAAGCCTGCCTTCTCAAGCAACTTAATGTCGTGTCCTGCAGATTATCACAACTTTCCATCCTCCACAAAGAAGTGCTCATGGAAAGCAATATAATGAGGTGTATTCTTCCACTTTGACCCTAGAAACAGGGGTACTCTCTAGTATTGAGAGCTGTAATTGTGGACTTCCAAATGGATTAAGTGAGTCCCACCATAGCCACAAGAATTCACCAGTTTACTCATTGGTGCAGTCCATTGAACCACAATTTTATTTTGGCAAGGATAATGCTCGAGCTAAATACTCTTCAATGGGTGGTCAACATGACTAAATTTCTCTTACATCTGCAAGGTTTTCTAAAACAAGCAATGTCACTTGAGAGGATGTTTCAAATGCAAATTCATGGTCTAAATAGGGCAATGCATGCACTACTGTAAAAATTGAGAATTGTGGTGTAGAGGTTTGTGGTCATGATGAAGCTACAAGAACTTCAACTTCATATTCATCATGAAAATATCTCCACCAATGGGGGCGTAGTTCATCAAGCCCTCAACACCAACTAGAAAGTACAATCTCCACAATACAAATTGGTTGCATGTGCTCTTATAGTTATCTATAAACTCACGACATCACGTGCATGCATGAAAGGTCCCTTTATAACACTCATATATGGGACCATTCTTCATATCATGCACCATTTCTTCAATTTAAGGGAAATAGAATATTTGTCTATTTTCGTTGTTCCATTGCAAGGAAAATGGACAAATAGTCTATGTGTAGTTAATTTTGTGGATCAATAGCGCTTATGATCGGATGAAAAACGAGAATGATATTGACTCCTAGCTTGTCAATTTTCGTTGTTCCATTGCTAAGAACAAGGAAAATGGACAAATAGTTTATGTATAATTAATTTTATGGATCAATAGAGCTTATGATTGGATGAAAAATAAGAATGACATTGATTCCTAGCCATGGCATCCAAGCTTTGCACCAATAAAGCTAGAAACTATCTCAAAATTTTGATCAAGGAGACCAAGTTTTGACAATGCAAACATGTCGTCATCTGTAGCACATCTCAAGCTCTGTGCTGAAATTGCAGTGGACCTAAACATTGATGGCTATTATATGAAAAAACAGGTTGCCTATAAGCAATAGCAATATGAATGCATGCCCTGTATCACTATATCTGCATAGTGACATATGTTGTAACTATTTAGATGCAAATTTCAATAAAGAAATTATACCCCATTTTTTTTGTGGGCTGAAAGCATGAAAGGGTGGTCAAATTTAAGGGCTTTTGTAGGTGGTTTTCGAAGTAGTTCTCAGGTTTTATTTGTTCTCTTCAAATAATTTATCGGGGATGTGGAAAATTGCAAGAAATGGAAAATTCCGCCACTTCAAGAATGCCATCATTTTTTGAACATCGTTTACAGGTAGAGGGTGACTGTGACTTCTGCTGCATGCCAGTCTACACAGCAGGGAAGCTACCCATGCGCTACTCCATCTTCATGCACCCTGCGTGAACAGAGCGAGAAAGAATTGCAGACACCTGCCCTCTCTGTGAAACCTCAATCTTCACCGAGTATTGTAATCCTCTCTCTCTCTCTCTCTCTCTCTCTCTCTCTCTCTCTCTCTCTCTCTCTCTCTCTCTCTCTCTCTCTCTCTCTCTCTCTTTTGTTGCAGTTGAGCAATGTGTTTGTTTGAGGCCGTTGTGAATCATGGATTGTGTTTTTTTATTTGTACAGTGATATGAAAACTCCACCACAAAAGTGCACCATGGCAGCAAAACTTATGGTGGTTCATCTAGTGTGCTTTCATCCAGTAGCAAGCCTAGGAGCTCCACAACATTGGGCATAAAGTCTGAAACTATCGGCAACAAAAGCATTGGTACATATCAACTCTATCTCTTCAATTGTAGAAATGTTCTTTTCAATGTTTGTTTATGTTTGTTTACTTTGTCAAATGTGGTTTGCAGCAAGATCTTCCAGGAAGATTCAATAACCCAAGTAAACTCGATTCTGCTACTGTCTACACACGAGAGGAGTTGCATGAAGAGTATGGCTTAAGCTTGGAGGGCAAGCTCTACCAGCACCTCGGTGAGGCTAATGTCACACCCATGTCACATCAGGATTGGTTGTCGGTCTTCATGAAGAAAAGGGAGAAGGGCTCTAAAATCTCTATGTATATGATGCGACTTGAGTTTGTAGACGAATGTAGGTTACTGTTTCACAAAGTCTACCAAAACATGCCAGCCAACAAAGAGATCACACACAAGTTTGCAATGTTGTTTGTGCACGAGCGATGCCCCAACTGCTCGGCAAGTCCTGCAGGTTGAAAGGTTGGATGGGCTGCTTTTGGTGAACAGGTTTTGGACCATTGCAGGAAGCTTCCGGGTGGCATTGACAAGAAAGTAAAGAATTGACTGGAGAACAATGAGGGGACATCACTTTAGCCCCTTCATCTTGAGAATGTCGGGGCAAGTCAGAAAAGTGGGAAAAATGCTCTCTTTTTTGGCAGCGCTTCTCTAGTTAGTGCCTCCTTCATAAGCCAACAAGTAAAAGCACAGGTGGAGCAGATTCTCGATGCAAAAAGGGATGCATTAAAGGTTTTGAACAAAACATTGGATAATGTGAGAATAGAGCTACAAGACAGGAACCAAAATATGTGGAAGATACAAGGGACACCTTCAACCGTGGTAGTGCTTCAGGGGAAATTGTAGGAGCTCCAGATATTGCAGCCCAACGTGAAGGCAGCTGTCGATAGTGACCCTGGTTTTTTTGGTGATTGAAGGCAAGATGGCTGCTCTAACTAGTACACTCACAGCTCTTGCGGTCGATGCAAGCAGCTCGAACATAAGAGATGAGGTGGATCGTCTCCAGGTATGTGTCGACCAAGTCAAGGCAGGATTTTTGTTTATGTGGTAATGCCCTAGGTACTTGGCATGGTACTCACTTCTATTTAGGTGGTTGTTTTGTCATGCCAGTTATTTCTGTTTATGTGGTAATTCCCTAGGTACTTGACATGGTGCTCTCTTCTATTTAGGTGGTTTTTTTTGTCATGCCTGTTATGGTGCTAAGCGCCCAACCTACCTGGTAAGGTAGTTTTTTCTATTGTGGGGTTCTTTTGTGACATGGCTATTTTTCTGTTAGGTGGTAGAATCCAAGGTACTTTATATGGTAGTTTTTTTTTTGTTAATACTTTGGTTTTGTACTCCTGTTTAGTCCTATCATGGTAATAGTGCCCAAGGTATTTGTCATGGTAGTTTCTTTTAACATGGCTTTTTTTTTGTTACGGTGACATTCACCAAGTACTTTTCCATGGTGGTTTTTTTGCTATGGGTGTTTGTTTTCTACCAAGGTGGTTGTAGGGCCATTGCTGATTAGTGTGTAGTGCCTAAGGTACCTGCCATTGTACTTTGTTTCTGGTCATGGTGGCCTTTCCTGTTATGGTAATAGCTTTTGTCTTGATGTTTTTAATGGAATGGCAGTCTTTTGTTATGACGGTAGTGTCCAAGGTACTTTTCTACTTGCCATGGTATTTTTCATTGCCTTGGTGGCTTTTTGGAGTGCCAGTTATTTTGTTACGTGGCAATGTCCAAAGTACTTTTTTATGGTAGCTTTTTTTTGTTAAAGGTACTTGTCATGGTACTTTGGGCTATAATGGTGCTTCTCAGATCTAATCCCTACACATTCTCTGCACATTACAAATTTGCATATTCATTTGCTCATGAAGTTTGCACCTTGAAGGCCACAAGTGTAGGCGAGCAAAAATCTTTGACATAGCAAAAACTTCATACTAGCTGCCACTACAATAACCTTCTCCACTCTATTTTGCAAGGTGAGACTTCAAATCCATGGGTACTAAAGCGAAAAGTATCACCAAAGTATATAAATTCACATTCTTCTCATCAACTTGGATGGTAAATTTTGTGATATAGCACAAATACTGCATTCTAATGCGTTGTAGGCCATAACACTATTGGGAGTCTACCCAACACATTAAGATCCACCATGGTACCATCATTAGGTCACCAGTTGTTTTATGCAATAGATATCCATGAAGAAGGCACCCCCTATACCTACTCGGTCCCTTCTTATAAGGTGGAATCCTCGCAGATAGATATCCAAGGCACCCGCTAATCCTATACCTACTCGGTCCCTTCTTATAAGGTGGAATCCTAGCAAATTCCAATCTCCAACTAAGGTTTCCTAAAGGCGCCATTTGAGGCCGTGACTAGCGCGTGATGAATAGACAGGCAGCTTGGCAACAACCAACAGGCGATGAAGAGAGAAGCAATTTCACAACTAGCAGGAAATGCAGAGGGACTCACACTATGATGCAAGGTTGCCCATGGGCAGCGTTGGGAGAGCTGACAGAGCAAGGCATTGATCGCGGTAGTCGTAAACAAGATCAGTTGCCTTTTATCGAATTGTGTCTGACATAGACGGTGACATGGTGTCCTCCCCGACTGATAGACAACACATTTGAGCATTGTAGCTGTGGGAGAAGCAAATAGAAGCGCTAGTTGTGGGCCTGTGGCACAGACAGACACACACACACACACAGAGAGAGAGAGAGAGAGAGAGAGAGAGAGAGAGAGAGAGAGAGACTTCTAGAAGCCTCCCTGCACATGGCTCCCTACCGGACCGCCCCCCACCTTGGGATCATTGCGAGAGAGAGAGAGAGAGAGAGAGAGAGAGAGAGGGAGAGGTTTTTTCAACAGCTAAGTAGATTCTTTTTTTCAATGAGTGTGAAGACGTTATTCTTTGGTGAAAATAGTACATAAGAAGATTTGAGAAGACGTTGGTATGTCTAACAATCCTATCCAAGAGCACCACCCTTTGCAAAATAATTAGCATGCACCTATGGCAT
This sequence comes from Adiantum capillus-veneris, assembly GCF_014529385.1. NCBI lineage: Eukaryota > Viridiplantae > Streptophyta > Polypodiopsida > Polypodiales > Pteridaceae > Adiantum > Adiantum capillus-veneris. The sequence goes on from NC_140955.1 coordinate 69,103,713, forward strand.
GGAAACCTAAGAGAAAACTCTCAAAATAAGTGTTCTTTACACCACGGAGCTAATTCTAAGTTTTACCATGTCCTTCTTTGAGTTGCCCCCCCTCGACACCAACACCGGGCGGTCCCGACGGGGGTGTTTGAGTAGGACAACTCCCCAAAAGCCAAGATTTTGATGTATATCACCATGTAAATTTTCATCAATGAACTTTATTTGATGTGAGTAAGTTTGGGAGGGAACAAGTATAGCTCTTTGTGTGGAAGTAAGAAAACATTACGGTGTCTACCACACAGTGTGGTGGATGTGGGAAGGGATGGCAAAAAAGGGTCCTCGACAAGAGAGCGCTAAATTCTCAAATAGGGACCCTTGTTTGAGCAGCTAGCACACCCTTGTGGGCAGGCCCCTTTTCTCTACACCCCCCCCCCCCCCCCCCCCAACAACAAAAATTCCAAACCAAAAAAAAAGTGTGCTTATTTCTGAACTACACTATTTCCTTATTTCTTTGCCAAATTTTTTGTCTGAGATACAAGCTCTGCATTGCCAAATTTCCTTGCTACTTGGCTTTGGTGGCTTCTTTGACCTTTTTTTCCTCTCCAAAATAAAATACCATTGAATTAAGGTATAGCAATTGGTCCTACATCCTCCACAGTTGCCTGCTGAAATACAATTTTATATGTTGACACTATATTCTCCATTGCCCTTCATGAGCATTAGGAGTTTAGAAATATGGAATTTACAAAGGTCCAACACTTTTCAATTTTTTTGCCACAATCAAAGAGGAGCTTGTGAAGGCCATTAGTAGGGTTGTGGCAAAGAAACCAAAATGTTTTCTCCTTCCTCATGTTGTATAGACCTTCAAAGACCAACCAATGCAAAAGCTTTCTCCACTTGTAGACCACGATAAAGCTCGGTAATCTACTATTTCAATTCAAGTTTTCTCCCAAATTGAAATTCAAAATCTAGCGGGTAAAACCATATCATGTAACATATGAAAAGAGCTTGGCATGTCGGTCGCAGAGATCAATAATTTCTGCTCAAATCTGAGATCACATGTAGGAGTTCTGGAAGGTCAAAAAATAAATAAAAAATTTCTCCTCTTTTTTTGGAAAAAAAAGTGCATCCTTTCACCACTCTTACGCTTCCCTTACACATCCACCATTCATGCACACATGGTGTGCACTTATTCGCCAAAATGTTAATCACCTCCATAATCTCATGGCAAATAAAGAGGCCCTTCTAAACCTCATCCTCTTCCTAATGATGCTCCATATCAACAACTTAGAGAAACAAAAAATGAGACAGCTAGTAGTTATGAATGTAAGGTGCATGCACTTTCAAGAAAGTTTCCTTTCTTGGGGAACAAAATACGAGTAGTATTCCTCCAATGTCACCTTATGCCTCTTGTTAGAAGCACAACCAACAAAGGACGCATAGAGAAAATGTACAAAAGGAACCTATATATAAATAAATAGAAATCTAGAGAGGAAATTAAGATACGAAAGAGGAAATAGTGATTCTTTAATGGACAAGAAACTCAGGTCCATTATGCCTAACTTCCAATGAAAACATTCTAACAAAACCACGAAGACCTTGGTGAAGTGCTCTAAATAGAATTTATGGAACTCTAAGGGTCGTGGAATACTTCTAGCACAAGCCATGAAACCTTGTCCATGCATGCCCATGTACCTTTGGTGAAGTCTTGTTGCATGTATACCCAAGTCCCTTTGGTGGTCTTGTAGCACTCACCATTTAAACCTCTTGTGTTGTCACATATGTCTTGTAGGCTCATTCTTTGGCCACATTGAGGGAGTAGAGGTTGCCATATAGTATGTATGAATGCAAGCAGGAGGAGAAGTTTGCTTTGTGTTGCAATGGATGTGGGAGAGGAATTTGTTTGGTGTTACAATGGAAGTGGAAGAAGGTTAGTAGAGAGAGGATGTTTGCATAGAGGATGATTATGCTTGTTGCAGTCATGGAGGACTCGAGAAAGGGTTTCAAAAGAAAGAAAAACACTTTTTGCCTATAGGATAGGTTGGGGACAGCTTTGGTGAGAGAAAAATGATGTTTCGAAAATTTCCAAATTATTTGATTTTTTAAGATTTTGGGTACACATTTTTACTTTTAGAGATCCAAAAAAAAACCATGAAATAGGTTTGGGTGGCATTAAGGAGGGAAAATATGACTTTTTAGATTTTTCAAAAAAAATAAAATTTTAGGGTATTTTCAAATCCGAGCCAAAATAGAAGAGAGAAGAAATCAAAGTGGTCCCCCCCCCCGCCCCCCCCCAACCTTCTCATTAAGTACTTGAGACCATTAAGATGTGTAAGATTACCTTGTCCCCCTACTTTTCTAAAGGTATAAAGTGTGTCCACCGCCCTCTTCCTAATGATTGGCCTTAATTCCAAAGGGTCCCTAAAGGGTTCATAGTTTTCCTAATGTATACGGCACAACCATAATGTAAGAAAGGTAGAAGGGACCCACTTGTCATCCACCACAAAACCAAAGGAAGGTACCAAGATGCACCTCTCTGACCAAACCAACTTCCCCAACTCTCACACAAATCTGCAAATTGACTAATATCCATAAAGTAGTTGGCCTCAACCATTGTCTGCCTTGTATGGTATCATAAACAGCTTCCCTCATCCAAAAGGAGTTCTCATGTAAAACATCCACCTTGAATATGATCATGGGAGCTCTCTGGGCTAAGGAAAATGTGACATGTTCTTGACAACTGCCAGAAAAACACACTCTTCTTAGAGACATCCAAAAATCCTCATGGACCAATTGCAAAGAGGTGTGCAGGCAAGATCTCAAATAACGGGACATTTGCTTATGATGTAAAACCTATTGAATAGTCAAACTCCTCTGCAAACTGAGAAGACTCACTCTCTTGTTGCCCCTCAATAGTGCATGTTGTAAGAGACACCTACGATTGAATCTCCAAGAGATCCAAAGTCTGCTAAACTAGCCTATCTAGAGGCAACTTTGGATGCTCCTGAACTGCCATAGACTACAATTAAATCTCCACGAGATCCAAAGTTTGCTAAACTAGGCTATCTAGGGGCAACTCAAGTTGCTCTTGAATTTTCATCAGCTACTCGTCCTCATATTCTATCCCTTTGTCCAGCAACTATGGAACTCCTCTCGATCCTAATCTGGTAAGCCCTTCTCAAGAGGTTTGTATGGGGGCTGCTCCACCTCTTCCAATCTCTATCTCACTGCCCGCCTCTAAACAAGGATAGGTTGTGCCTACCCTTGTCTACCTGCCTGTCTCTTGTCTCTACCTTTGTGTCTGATCAACATTGTGTTGTTGCTAAGTACTTTGTTGTTGTTGACTCAGATCCCTTTGATCTCTATCATACTATTGCGCACGGTACTGCTGATATGGAGAATTATGTTGGGTTTGTTGTGGGTGTAGGGTTGCCTCATCCTACGTCCAGTTTGTCTTTGTTGTCGACCTCTAGGGAAATCCCTTACCAAATTCACCATCTTATGGCATTTAAGGCATTGATTTGGTATGTCCATTCCCATAATCCTCTGCAAATGTAAGAATCCTTTTCACTCAAAAGTGATGGTATCTTAAAAGACTGTGGAAGGGGTGGTAGCCACCTTTATAGATGGCATAGATGTCTAGATCCGTATGTGTGCAATACCCATGCTGGCATGTTTGTAATAGATGGGACTCTTGCTTCATGTTTTGTGCCTACTATCAAACACATAAATGGTATGTCAAAGACAAAATCCATTTGCCTCAATATGTGTGGCATCCAAAACTCTGGAAAAGCTGGTTTTACAAGATACTTCAAGACTAGACATGTGTCCTCAAAAGAAGCTAACGTAAAATCCTCGTACCACAAATGCAAAAAAAACAATATCTGGCCAAAGGGAGTGGAGCTGATGGCTCTAGAGGCAAGCTCTTGGGATGAGAAAATAGCAACGAAAGTGCTGTTAGTCAATGGGATGATGTCCCTCAATGTGCCTTCATCCGAAACGACTAGAGTACACTGCAACCACTCGCAAATGTTGACACAAGCGCAAATACATCCAGCTAGCTGGCCAACAACGTCTCTAAGAGAGAGAACCTCAACACAATCACCGATTTTCTATTGGAGACCCCCGGATATGATAATAGATGATGCCATAATACTCGAGAGGGCCGAGCCCCAAGAAACCAATTGATCCAGTACCTTCCCCAAACCCAACCTCACCCCTCCCTAACCAAAGTGTGATTGTGATGGAACACGTACGTGTAAGTGTGTGGATGTGTGTGTGTGTGTGTGTGTGTGAGAGAGAGAGAGAGAGAGAGAGAGAGAGAGAGAGAGGGCGTGTGTATCTGTCTGTATGAGTGGAAAAAATTGGCCAGGCAGGTATATGGTCAATGTGCAGGTTTGCATGCAACGGGTAGGCTTGTAGAAAGGTGGGCAGGCAGACAGGCTCTCTCTCTCTCTCTCTCTCTCTCTCTCTCTCTCTCTATATATATATATATATATATATATATATATATATATATATCAAATTTCTTGGACATAAGTGAGGAGAACTACAAGAAACATAGAGATAAAATTAGAAAAATCAATTGGCTGGTACACATCCTGGAATTACAAGTTTTAACTGTCTGGTACCAATCTTGGAATTTCCAAGTTAATTATATCATACAATTGTATAGCAAACTTTGTGTTTACGTAGAATGATCGGGCTACAAGAAACCGACAGTATATATGTATTTACAAACTGTGGGTTGTCGATGCAGGCAAAGAGAATATTGACTAGAATTCTGCATCTCCTTCTGAGAGCCGACATGCACGAAGCGCAGTAAATTCCCGCAGCATTCTGAGCATTTACTCTTGGCCTTCCTATGTACACTGCCCCATTTTTCATCTTTTCTCCAGGAATGGCACCTTCTCTTGACTTTCCTCAAGATCCACCTTTTCACAAAGGGCCGCTTCCTTTGCAGCTGGTATGAGTATACCTGTATGATTCAAAGAGGATTATGAGTGCTCTTTGATAAGTGTAACTTAGCGAGAGAGAGAGAGAGAGAGAGAGAGAGAGAGAGAGAGAGTGCAAAGACAAAGAGTTTGAGGGCAAATGAGAGGGAACTCTGTGCGCGTATTGATGTCGGGCATTAGATATAAGGCTCTAAATAAAACTCTTCTTATGAACTAAAAATTTTCATACAAATTCAAAGGAAAAATTTTACAGGTTATAAGAAGGCCAGTGGTTTAAGTCCATGGTACAATGGAAGAAATCAGTAAAAACTTGAAATCCAGTCATCTCATGCATAACTTAGGAATGGTGCAGACTCATTAATGCCATCCAAAAAAGTGCAAATGAAAGTACTAGGACACTTTACATTTCATGGTTTTTTGCAACGGATCCCTATGGACGCACCCAGAATGAAGAGCTTCACTTACCTAAACCCCAAATAAAGGCAGCCAAAAAGAAGACAGTCGTTAGAAGCAAGGTCGTAATCTGCCAATCTTTTAAATAGTCCTGCAAACAAAAGACAATGAAGTCCTCTCAAGTAAAGCATATTTATTTAACAACTTAATACATAGATAAGATGGCTACACAACCTGCATTGCTCCCACTAAAGGAGCAGATGGCACATCTCCAAATACATGAATGCATATTGTTGATACTGCTGTTGCAAGAGGCTGTAGTTCTTCTGAAGCACTGCCCAATATCAAGTCATTGACAGGGCTCTGCAAATAATAAAAGAATTATTTGTGACCCTTTGGGAATGAGAGAAATACCAAGTTTTACTACGAACCATAACATACCTGTGTTGCAAAAAGAAACAATTCTCCGACCGCAAACAAAGGAATGAAAGAATATAGACTCTTTGATAGAAACGACACAAAGCAAGCTATCCCTCCAACACTAGTGGCAACTGTAAGAAGCTGTAGTAACCAGAGCACAAGTAAGAGGGTATAGGACAATCTTCCCCAAAAATTTATGTATTTACATATGAGCAGTGAGACTTGTGGACATATCTGCACTACGTAGAATCTACATACCTTAAAGCCATTGGAGCTAGTTGCTCCAATACTGTCAAAAATGTTTCCTCCAGCAGGAGTTCCAATGACGGCACAGACAGCAGTCATGCACCCAAAAACGAAGTCCGCATCTGTCTGCAAAAACCTGCTTCTTTAGATCAAAAGGGCAGCGGACATTTTTAAGCACTTCCATGGTAGCTATTTGAAAATCCATACGTACCAAATTAAAGATAGCATAGCCTGCTCGCGGACCCCAATATGAATAAGCACCAAGCACCGCATTGAATGCCACAGAGCCTGCTTTCAAACTTGAAGAGTTAGGACTGTTCATAAGGCCTCAATAAGTCCAAATCTTCTACCATAGACATCATTATTGGAAAATAAGTATGCAAACCTGCCACACTAACTGTGTATATTTTGCTCTGAAACAGCATCTTGACGTCTCCACAAAACGCTTTAAGATGCATGCTTAAGCTCTTAGGAATGACAGGTTTGCCATTTCCTGGGTCCATCCTCTCTTCTGCCTCTTTTGGGTTTGTGATGTCTTTATCCATCTTGTTGGCTTCCCAAGTAAACAATTAATCAGAAAAACCATGTCCAAAGAAAATTTGAAACCTTGAAGTTCATGCTCAAGATGCAGAACCATCTGAATCTCTTCACGACAAAGATCTTGTTGAAACGAAACACACAAAATAAAGAATATTTTGCGGCATATAAACCATATGGAAAATTCCTACCTTTATTCTGAGCAAATCCAGCAGCAAAACCAATCAAAGCACAAGGAAGCATCAACACCGATTCACCCCAGAAAGCCACCCGCCAAGTGAAAGAGCTTCCAACCTGCAGACCCAAATTCTTAGCACAAATACAGGCAGCACATGACAAAATGAAAAGACCAAACAAGCATGCGAATGATCCCTTACCACTCCACCATAAACATAACCCAAAGCCATACCAGCAGGTATACACATATAGAAATACGCCAACCAACTTGATCTCTGTAGCATCATAAAGACCAGTTCCAACTCAACACCCAAATTTCTGTCATCATGACTAGAACAAGTTTGTATACACACAGAACAAACCTTGTTATGGGGAGCACTCTCACGAATAAATGGAGATGCCAAACTGATGAAAGATGCTTCTCCCACACCCACCAACCTACAACCAGAATCAGGACAGCTCAACAAACATGATTTGATTATTCAGATGCCAATACACTCTCTACTGCAAAGAAACGAACCATTGATACTACCTGTGTTGCTAAAGTAGCTAGAGCTTAAGACACAAAATAACTAGGCAGAGCACCCTTGGTGACAATGCACCAATCCTTCATAGATTTTGGTAGGACATAAAAATACATTCAGAATCATTAAATGAGACAGGTGGATCCACATGTGAGAAGGAATATTCCGGTTGAGTGATAAGAAGGATGACTAGAGTGTAGTAGATGGTCAGAAGTATTTGTTCTTGGTGGCCCAGCAGATATTCCAAATGCTCCAGTCATCCTTGTGGGATGATGCAACAGAAATATTTGTTCTAGGATAGGTGACGAGCATCAAGAAGGGCTTATTTGAACATCCAAAACAGGCATTCCTCATGTGTCACATGATCCGTGACTATGATCATCACAAAGAAAAACAGTACGGCAATACATGCAACACTGGGTGGGTGACTAGAGCATCAAGACAGGAATATCTTGCAAGTAGAGCAGCGGAGTAAGGAAGAGAGTCATACTTCGTGGGATGGTGCACCAAAAATATTTGTTCTAGAATAGGTGACTAGAACATCAAAAAGGGGTATCTCTTACGTGTCACATGATGAGTGACTAAGAACACTGCAAAGACCTATACTGTAGAACATGCAGATAAGATACTGCAGTACGAGTATTCTTTATATATGCGCCACAGGCAAGGAGGGGGGGGGGGGGGGGGGGGGGGGGAGAGGGGGTTGGTTTTCTTCAGTGGAAAAGGGAGAAGGGGGCGGGGGATATATCTTGCAGCTTGAGCAAAGTGCGGACTAAGGAAGAGATTACATAGTAAGACAAGCTAATGAATGAAGATGGGTCCTCAGACCAAGGAAAAGCAAATGTTCTTCAAAAATAGATATGTGTTGCATTCACGCGTGAGATTACCCCCATGGACACAAGAATGAGTGTGTGTGAGCATGATTAACCTCTGACTGAGTTTTGTAGGTATAAAGTTGACTAAGTTCGAAAAATTTAACCAGGAAAGCAGCAGCCACATAAAGGCATCAAATCTGGCCAGCTTAAATCAATCTCTCTCTCTCTCTCTCTCTCTCTCTCTCTCTCTCTCTCTCTCTCTCTCTCTCTGTGTGTGTGTGTGTGCGTGCGTGCGTGCGTGTGCGTGTGTGTGTGTGTGTGTGTGTGTGTGTGTGTGTGTGTGTGTGTGTGTGTGTGTGTGTGTGTGTGTGCGCGCGCGCGCACATGCGCCTGAGTGTGCGTGTGTGTGTGTGTGCACGTGCCAGTGCACATCTGAAGGGCAAAGTAAAATCCAACTAAGTAAGAGATTGCACGCTAAAAACAAGTACATGAATGAAGATGGGCCCTCAAAGCAAAGGAAAGCAAATTATTTTCACAGCTCTACTCTACCAAGAAGTTCATTGTAAAAGCTATAGCTATCTCCCTAATCTCTCCGCTCCCTAGGCCAAAAAGCCATGTCACTATGAGGTGTATCTTGTTGTCTATGCATTTTATCTGTTTGTTTGTTTTTTCATCATTTTCTCTTGATACTGGCAAGTGGATAAGGCCCGGAGGTCCCAGGACGATGCATGGCCGGTGTGAAATGGGCCAGGGGCAGTCGGCCACGAGCATGGCTTGTGTACGGCATTGAAATCAAGTGTGCACGGCCATTTATGGGGCCTCGAGTACTTTGGCTACAATGCATAATGTACGTAGTTCTTTTGGGCCTATGCTCCTATTATTGATATCCAAAAGAGGATTTGCTAATGTGGCAGCTACTCTATATGATTTAGCCAAGAAGAAAAACTCTTTCGAACGGAAACTAAAGCAAAAGGAAGCTTTTTAAAAGCTTCAATACGTTTTGAGTCATGGTCCTACTCTGATAGGTCCAGATTTGAGGATTGTGGTTCACTAGGTTGCTTCAAGAGATAGTATCAGAACAGTGCTTGACTAAGAAGGTCATACAATGGCTTATGAAAGTAGACGGATTGAGGATGCAGCGTTGCATGCCTCTATTTGTGAGAAAGAGCTTATGGTTGTATATGCTCTCTTCATCTACAAGAATTATCTTTACGAGCAGGATTTTGTGATCAATATTAAGAGAAGTTGTCTTATCATAAAACCATGGCATGCCTAAACTAACATCTACATGCTCAAGGCCCATGATGCGGAAGTCCAAGACTTCATGGTAATGTGGATTCGGAGGTCGAGTCGCGGCACAACTTCAGTCTATTGATTGCTCCGACGTTCCCCATAACAGACCACATACGGATGGTCTATAGGTGACGTATTGAGCTTTGATGCCTATACCACACGAAAAGAATTAAAATATGTAGAGCCGTTGTAGAATAAGAGCGTCACCGCATTACCATTGATCTCTTCTTTAACGCAAAGAAGATCGTGCGGACCAAATTAATGCGACAACCCGGGCAGCTACGTGCATTGACATGAAAAATCTCTGAATCGGAAAAAGACAAAGTACCTGGATTGTCGACGACGTTTATCAAAGTAGTCGCCGGTGCGCAGGTAGACAACTTCCTCTTTTGCTTTGGACACGCCTTGTCACCACGGAAGTGGCCGGTCAGGAGGCAGTCGAAACAACGATTCTTCTTCTGATCCTCCATGCGAGTTGCCTTTGATTTTCCATCATGCTTCGGATTCTTCTGCAGAGGGTCCGATGATTGACTTGTGGCTGCCGAAGCGTTTGAACACTTGTATTTTGACGAGGAGGGACCACAACGAGGGTTTTCCTGTCACAAGGAGGTGTTTTTTTCTTGTTGCCTTCTTTAAGTATGTACTACATATTTTTATTTATTTTACCTTTACGTGTTCCCCTCGGAACCCTTGAAAAGGTGCAAGTGGACATTGCATGGCCAATGTGAAATAATTGAGGCCGAGCAGGTTTCTCACATCGGGAGTCTAGGTTGGTCAGTATGGGACTGGTCGGGTCAGTTAGCACTGACTTCTGATGAGTAAGGAAGCTTGTGTGCGCCATAAGAGAATTTGGGCCACTTGGCAATGTAGACGGCTAGATAATCACCATGTGGGAACGTGTTCTTAGAAGATGGGCAGCGAATTACTTAGTAATTACTACAATAAACCCGAAGTGTATAAATAGGGCCCATTACATAATTATCGGGTTGACAATTGTTATACTTGTATTAGCGCTTTGGGCTATAATTGTACTCGAGCATCAGTGGCAGTATTGTCGGCTGTACTTTCCCTCTGTAATCATATTCGCTGTAATCTTGATCTGTAATCTCAATCATGGCATATATTTCAGTGATACTTACTTCTCGTCCAGTCTTCTGAATCTGAATCTTATTCCAGTCTATAAGTCTGCTACTTATTTCAGTATCCACATTTCAGTCTAGTCTCTGATTTCTGCTGAGTCTGTTGTCTGAAATCTTCCCACACTAGTAGCTGAAATCCTTCAACACTAGAATTAGCTGTCTCAAGAGATCAGCTCCAATTCCATTTTGGCGATCACGGTGACTCGAGCTGAAGCTCGTTGACTGAAAGACTCTTCTCCCAGTTGAAGTTTTCAGCAATGGCACCAAAATCCAATCATGGTCGGAAATCTACCATTGGTGTGGACCCCATTATTGAGCAGTCAGGAAGAGAGTCTGACCCCAAGCAAGAGAAAATGACTGACACTGAAGCTCGGGAGGAGCATAGTCAGGGTGATGAGGCGCAGGACTCACAGCACTCCAGTCATTCTCGACGCCGACGGGCAGAACGGGAAGCACGAAAGGCAAAGAGTTCCAAGAATTCTCAGTCTCGCCAGAGAGATGAGCATATCAAGGGCAGAAAGGGAAGTCACCATACTTCTAGCAGACAAAACCGAGAAGATACTGATACTGAGACAGAGACAGAGATTGATTGGGATGCTGACACTGACAATTGCAAGAAGGCTCCCAAGCGTCATTCTGAAGCCAAGAAGAGAAGTGGTGGGATCAGCAGTAATCGAAATGATTACATAGCTTCCCTGAAGATTTCCTTTCCCATATTCAAAGGAGGGAAAAAGGATGATCCAGATGTTCACATACAAGCTTTCGAGCAGTATGCTGAACTAAAAAACATTGATGAAGATGATTGGAGGGAATATTTTCCACAAACCTTGAAGGAGGCAGCGAGGAAATGGTATTACCATTACTCTTCATGCCAGCTGAGATCATATAACAAATTACTTAAGGCCTTCAGGTTGGAATATTCCGACAATCGAGGGGACGAGGATATTCTCTGTGAATTGGATCAGATCAAACAGAGGAATTTGTCAGTCCGCAGCTATGTAGAAAAGATAAAAAGAACTAACCAAGCAGTTGCAAGAACCGCCGTCTGAGAAGAGATTGAGGGCATGGTTTCTGAATGGGTTCAGAAGCAAGAAGCTTAGGGAACAAGAAGTACCAGCCCCTACAAAAAAATTCAATGATTTAGTCCAAAGAGCATTAAAGCTGGAACAACAGGCTAAGAAAGAGAAGAGCCACAAGAAGCGAAGGACCAGTAGCAATAGCTCGGCTACTGAAGCTTCTGATTCTAGTGCAACGTCCAACAGCTCCGAGAGCAGCTCCAATGAACGAACAAAGGAGAAATCAAAGAAGGGACCATGGACCAAGAAGATTGAAGAAATGGCTAGGCAGATTGCAGAAATTAGCAACACAAGACAACCGGTCCGAAAGATGGAGACTTGGTGTTCAAGATGTAAATCCAAGGACCACATCTCCACTGAATGTCCACAATGTACCTACTGCAAGGCCTTTGGTCACCTATGGAATATTGTGGCATCAGAATTCACCATTTTAAGAAAGGAAAGGATCTATCAGTGGTTGCCTACATTGAACCAGTGAAGGTAGAACCAATCAAAGTAGCTCAAGAAGAAAGACCAGGTACCAATGGTTCTGGTCAAGGACATGGCAGATACCAACCAGGAATGGACAGAGGAAGAGGAAGAGGCAACTTCCAAACCAGGAGAATGAATTGCTATACCTGTGGAAAGTATGGTCATTTTGCAGCCCAATGTCCAGATGCACCGGTAACGACTGCTACTGAGGCTAAGGCACCAGAGCCAGTTCCAGTCAGGGTGGTTACCAGGAGCAAGGGAGTAATCATTGAAGAAATTCCAGACATTTCAGAAGTACCAGTCAATCCTAACAGCAACAAGTGGGCTCAACAAAGGGAAGTTTGGAAGGCCAAAGGTAAAGAAAAGGTGGTAGATGAGTGGCAAGAGCAACGGGAACTAGCAGTTAAAATCACAAAGGATTTAGCTAAGAAGCTGCCAGAGCAACCAAAGAGTTCCGAAGCTAGAGTCATTCAGAAGATACCAGCCCAATCGAGTCATTCAGAAGATACCAGTCCAATCGATTGATAAAGATCAGTCAGTACCGGCCATGACAGAGACCATGCTGGCTGTAGTACATGGACTAGCTGATGAAATGGGAGTGGATGGAAAGAGTAGAAGTACTGCTAAAGAAGAATGGCAGTGTGAAGACACCAGTTCTTCAAGCTCTGACAATCAGTCTCACCAAGAGCGAGAGGAAATTCATGTGAAAATTTGTGATAGAATCTAGAAGCTGACTGTAAAGCTGGAGGATATAAGAAAGACCTTGCATGAGGTGGCCAACTTTATGAGACAAGGTAGGAAGACTGAGGCAAAGGCCAAAACATGGACCTGACGGCTGTCCGGGATGATGAAGTTCCACTTATTCAGGTAGATTACAAGGTCAGGAAGCAGTGGGGAACCTCTCTCAAGCGTCATACTGGATGGAGGAGCAGGAGTTAACATAATGGGAGACCATCTTCAGCAAAGAATGGGTATCAGTAACATGAAACCAGCACCATTCAAAGTAAGAATGGCAGATCATCGAGTCGTACAGGCGACGGATATGATTGAAAACATGCAGATAAGAGTTGGGAGGGAGAAATTCAAAACCAGTTTCCTAGTTTTGGATGTGCAGGGAGCATATGGAATGCTACTAGGCCGCCAATGGTTAAGAACAGCACATGCTGTTCATGACTATGCAAACCAAACTTTGACCATAGAAGGGGCCAGTGGCAGAATCAAAATCCAGACCAACAACACCAGGAGCTGGAAAAAGAAACTGAGGCCGAAGGAGTTGTGTCAGAAATACAGAGCCAAGAAAATTGAGCGAATGCTAGCAGCTATGAACATATTTCCTTTGGCAGAAATCGATTTGAATGCAGTCCTACTGAACAAAGAGCAAGCTGACAAGCAGAAGAGACAATTCCTTGATCAGTCTACTAAAGTCAATGCAGGGGAAAGAACAGTTCAGCTAACTGGAAGAATGGAGGAACCAGCTGATACTGGTATAATGGAAGAACCCGTATGTTCTGAAGAGTACCCACTGGATCAGAATAATGATTCAGAAATGAATGGACCTTCTTGGGACTACGCTGAAGAATCGACCAAACGAAAAGGAAGCGGACCAAACTGGTTGTCACAAAAATACGGAAGCGTAAACTGACGTTTAATTGCACTTCAAATACTCAAGAGAATTAGAGGGAGAGAGAAAACTTGACACTCCATTGGGGACCAGAAGATGGGCTGGTCCCCCCCCATAAAGAGAATATCTTTATTACTAAGGGAGAATCTTTACAAGCACAGGAACGAGGCATACGCCCGTCCTCTATTCTTTCTTCTGTTCTGTTCTGACTACTGACTGAGAAAGTGTTTCCACTTTCTTTCTGCTTAGGGGATTTCCCCTCTTCTGCGAGATTGGTTGGAAGCTCTCGAAAAGAGAGTCTATCTTCCAAAACAGCTCATCGGAAGCTCTCACAGAGGAGAGTCCATCTTCCGTTATGTGTTGCCTTCATGCTCATTCATTCATGCATCGAACACAAAAGAGAAACAAGCAAAATGCACACGCATATGCTTGCTGTAATTTTCTGCACATAAAACCTGAAATTCTTACCTGTGCACACCCCTACGCCGAAACAGAGGTCTTCTTCGCGATGGAATTGCGCCAAACTTGATGTAGACTTAGGATAAGGAGAGAGAAGAGAATTTCTATGGCTGATCTGCTGAAAACAGCCCTAATCGAGGTGATTAGAGGCTGAAAACAGAGAATTACAGCAGCCGCACTCTGCTAAGAGAGCGTCTACGGCAGCTTCTCGCGATGAAACTTCACCAGAAGGTGTCTATGACTGTGAGATCCCTTGTTCTTGACAATGGGAGCACAAGGCTACCACATATGTCGCAAGGGGCTGCTCTCAAGCTTCAATGGAGGACTCCACCGCGTAGAGCACGCTCACATTAGGGGGGGTAGGTGCACTGCCAGCCCTGAAAATGGGGGAGGGGGGGCTCCTAAATAGCCATCAGGGAGAGGGGGCGCTAGGAAGAGAGAGAGGGTGAGAGTGAGAGTGAGAGAGAGTTAGTTTGCATTGGTAAGTGTGCCACTTGGCACACTTACTTTAAAAACTCAAAAACCATTCAACTTTTGACTTTAAAAACTTCTAGCTCATTAATTAAAAATGTGCAACTAACTAACAAATGCTACCAATGATTCTTTTATGAGAAACCAAAGGTCTGCCGACGCAATGCCGCACTGGCACTGCACCGCCTTTACCTGTTCACACTTGTCCGGCCGCCTGCCCGGGCACGGACCGTTAAATTTAATTTAACGAAACTTACCCTAAGGCTTTATTAGCTTTATTAGCCTTAGGGTCACTGTTCTAAGGACCCCATCTCATTCATGTGCTTGTACTGACGCGCGTATTTTTCCTGAGCCTAAAATCTGAGGCTACTGCTTACCCCTTTCTAAAGACCCGATTTCCCAATCACTAGGGCTTCAGGGTAATTTCTGCTAAGGTCCCTCTGAGGTGTTGTGGCCCGCATTTAGGCTCACCTGAGGCCTTAGAACTGCTAGGTCTATTCTGGTGTACACACAACTAATTAGATGATTCTGTTCTCGTAAATAAATTAATTATTTACAAAGTCTAACTTAGTTACATCCCTCTTGGTTCTAAACAGTTGACCTCAATTGTAGAGCGTCAACATAACTGTGCAAGATGTCAGGGTAGTCCTTAAGATCGGACTCAATCATCCACTTTGCATCTAAAGGAGTGTAATTCTTGAACTTGACTAAATACTTTCAATGTAGACTCCCCGACTTGAGTTGTCTCTCCGAGTGGTGTATTATCTGTTCAAGTTGAAGGATTTCCTCAGTCTCTTCGACTTCTGGAGGATCTTCTTGTACGGGCGCCACTGGAGGAGGTCCAACATATGGTCCAACATATAGTTGAGGAATGTATGGTATTATTATACGCAAACTCAACTATTGGTAAGTACTGTTTCCATTCGGATTGTCGTTCCGAAACATAGCACTTGAGGAGATCTAAAACAGTGTCACGGGCAGTGGCGAATTATGTGCTTCATCCATCACCTTTTGTCGTAAGGGCTGAGCTATGCATATTGCTTGTTGACGATAGAGTGTATTATCCCTGATAGAATAAGGTGGCTTTGGGTGACAGGCTTGAAGATTTGCCCAAATTGTGGCGAAGTCTGGATCTTGAGGATACATCTCGCTGAGAGATTCTAGTTCCTCATGATAAATTGTTGTTAGTGCATTGATCTTTGGACGCCTGGAGAGAGCATCTGCAACTACATTCTTTGTTCCAGAAGTGTGTAAAATCTGAAAATGAAACATTGAAAGAAAGTTGGCCCATCTCATCTGCTTTTCTGATAACTTTCTCTGTGTGAGAAAGTAGCGAAGACTTTGATGATCTGTCTTGATAATAAAATCAGCTCCTAATAGATAGTGTTTCCAAATGGAAAGAGCATGAATTACTGCCATTAGCTCTTTTTCGTATATGGAGGCATGCAACTCTGCATCTTTAAGGCGCCGGCTTTCATAGGCTATCGCGTGACCCTCTTGGTTCAAAACTGCTCCTACACAATCTCCAGATGCATCGCAGTATACCTCGAAAGGTTTGCGAAGATCAGGGACGGTGAGAACAGGTCCGTGACTAAGTAGATACTTAAGCTTTTCGAAAGCTTGTTTTTGTCCAGACCCCCAATGGAATGGAATCCTCTTCTTTGTCAGGTCATGGAGGGGACCTGCTATCGCGGCAAAAGCTCGAATAACGCCGATAATAAGAGCAGAGGCCAAGGAAACTTCGTACATCATGTACTGTAGTTGGCGTAGGCCATTCTACAACTGCTTGAATCTTATCAGGGTCCATTCTCACCTGGTTGTGAGATACTATATGGCCCAAATAGTGGATTTCTTTTAGAAAGAACTCACTCTTCTTAGCATTCACAAATAACTTGTGTTTGCGTAATTCTTCAAACACTAAGGCGAGATGCTTATAGTGTTCGTCTTCCGTCTCTGAGAAGATTAAGACGTCATCAAAGAAAACGCCTGTAAAACTTCTGTATGAGTGGAAGATTCTATCCATCATTCTGTTGAATGTAGCCGGTGCATTAGTGAGCCCAAAAGGCATCACTAGAAATTCATACAACCCGAAGGTTGTTCTAAATGAAGTCTTAAGCACATCCTGAGGAGCTATGCGGATTTGATGATAACCGCTCTTCAAGTCTATACGACTAAAGACACTGGCTCCTTGTAACTTATCAAGAATGTCGTCAATCCGAGGGATTGGAAATCGATTCTTGATTGTGATCTTGTTTAGAGATCTATAGTCTATGCACATGCGGAATGTGCCATCCTTTTTCTATACTAGCAAGACAGGTGAACAATATGGAGAAGTACTAGGCCTTATTAAGCCCTTCTCCAAAAGTTCGTTAATCTGCTTGAGAATTTCCTCTTGCTGCATTAGACTAACTCGATAAGGGGGCTGATTTGAAGGAGAACTTCCTCGGATCAAATCAATTGTATGATCCTCAGGTCGCGAAGGTGGGAGTTCATTTGGAAGTTCATCTGCAAAACAATCTTTATATCTTTCTATTAACTTAAGTCTTTTTTGCTCTAAAGAGGAAGAAAGTTGTGAAACAGACACATCTCTCTCTCTTGCAAAAATCAAGTACGCTGAAACACACTTTTTCATTTCTTTCTTGATGGCAATGTGATTGGCGATAGGAATACGCCAATCACCTACATCTGCAAGTACAAGATACTCCTTTCCTTTATGAGCAAAAGATAAGGTTTTCTGAACATAGTCAGGAATGGGATGCATCTTATAGTGCCAAGGCATTCCCAAGATAGCATCGCATCCTTCAAGTGAAGCTAGTAAGAAAGACTCTTGATCCTTGTAGTCGTCGACCTTTAGATTCAACTTCCCTATGATTGGAGTAGAGTTTGAGTTCTGCCCTTTGAAAGCAGATTGCGCTTGAATAGAGACTCCAAAACGATTGGGCTGCAAGTTTAGGTCGTCAGCTAGCTTGGTAGAGATGAAGTTGTCTGTACTACCAGGGTCAAACAAAATAAGAGCCCGCTAGTTGTTGATACTACCCCATGCTTTGAGAAGAGCTCTTTCTTTTCCATCCTTGGTTGTATTTTCCTGTACATCTAGGACTGCATCGGAAGAGGATTGTTGTGGAGGTTTGGTTGGACAGTCACCCTTCATATGACCAACTTGTCCGCACTTGAAGCATCTTCCTTCACTAATGTAGGTTCGCAACTCAGCAGGAGAGAGATATCTTCCCTTTCTTGGGCTGATTTGGCTTTGCTTCTGCTTCGGAGGCGGTTCTTTTCTTCTTTTGAGAAGAAGTAGAAGAGGTAGGCTGCTCATGGAGAGCCTTCTGCTTGGCATGGTAAGTGCTTTGCTCCATCTTCCTGGGAGTACCCTTGTCATGTATTCCATCAGCTATGCGGGCTGATTCCATAAGTATCTGCAAGTTACCTCGAGGGTAAAGCTTCATAGCCTTTTGCAAGGCTTCATGCAAACCTGCTTCAAACTTGCGCATCTTCTCCGAATCGTCAATCTTCTTAAAAGGAGTGACTTTCAAGAGAACGTCCCAAAACCTATCCACATAGCGTGGAACAGTTTCGTTCTCTGACTGTGAAAGTTGATCCCATTCTTTCTTTACCTCTTCCTCATAGTCTGGAGGAAGGAACTATGCGTAGAACTCCTTCTTGAAGGCAATCCAATCTTGGGGTTTGCGATCTTCCAGGATAAGGGTTAACCACCAATTGCTGGCGGTGCCTTTCAGGTACAAACTCACATGGCGAAGCTTGGATCTTTCCTTGAAATTCCCTTCTGCAAATGCAACTTCAAATTGGCGGATGAAAGCCAAAGCTTTGTCATTATCACGCCGTCCATTGTAGGTGTCGAATTTCACATCTTTATCTCCCGACTTGAATGTTTTCTGCCTATAGTGTTTCTTCTTATGGTGCTCCTTCTTTCTATGCTTAGACTCCTTGTGGACAGGAGTCCTTTCCCTTGAATGCACTTCTTGCTGCGACGGATCGTCGAGAAACATGTCTTCCGGAGCAACTATGTCATCCAGATCCTTCATGAAAGAGAACTGAGGGGAATCAGGGGGATCCTGCTCTTGAACTTTTGGATTAAACCGCACATGACGTTTTGGAGGTTTCTTCTGCCTCTCGTGCATGCGGGAGGTTCCAATCAAAGGATCTTTCCTTGGTTGTGGCGTCTTTGGGCTCTGCGGGATTTCTCCCGACCCCATCGGCATTTTCTCCTTCCTTTTTTCAAGAGTATGGAGAATCTTTTGGACTTCCGGATGGGAGAGAGCTTTCTGCAACTCTTCCACTTGTTGTTGAAGGAGAGAGAACTCTATCTCGCGTCCTCCCATTTCTGCAGTCTGCCAAGAGTCGTCAATCCCTTCAGGAAGAGAGAGAGAGGACCTTGCTCTGATACCACTGTCACAAAAATACGGAAGCGTAAACTGACGTTTAATTGCACTTCAAATACTCAAGAGAATTAGAGAGAGAGAGAAAACTTGACACTCCATTGGGGACCAGAAGATGGGCTGGTCCCCCCCCCCATAAAGAGAATATCTTTATTACTAAGGGAGAATCTTTACAAGCACAAGAACGGGGCATACGCCCGTCCTCTATTCTTTCTTCTGTTCTGTTCTGACTACTGACTGAGAAAGTGTTTCCACTTTCTTTCTGCTTAGGGGATTTCCCCTCTTCTGCGAGATTGGTTGGAAGCTCTCGAAAAGAGAGTCTATCTTCCAAAACAGCTCATCGGAAGCTCTCACAGAGGAGAGTCCATCTTCCGTTATGTGTTGCCTTCATGCTCATTCATTCATGCATCGAACACAAAAGAGAAACAAGCAAAATGCACACGCACATGCTTGCTGTAATTTTCTGCACATAACCTGAAATTCTTACCTGTGCACACCCCTACGCCGAAACAGAGGTCTTCTTCGCGATGGAATCGCGCCAAACTTGATGTAGACTTAAGATAAGGAGAGAGAAGAGAATTTCTATGGCTAATCTGCTGAAAACAACCCTAATCGAGGTGATTAGAGGCTGAAAACAGAGAATTACAGCAGCCGCACTCTGCTAAGAGAGCGTCTACGGCAGCTTCCCGCGATGAAACTTCACCAGAAGGTGTCTATGATTGTGAGATCCCTTGTTCTTGACAATGGGAGCACAAGGCTACCACATATGTCGCAAGGGGTTGCTCTCAAGCTTCAATGGAGGGCTCCACCGTGTAGAGCACGCTCACATTAGGGGGGGTAGGTGCACTACCAACCCTGAAAATGGGGGAGGGGGGGCTCCTAAATAGCCATCAGGGAGAGGGGGCGCTAGGAAGAGAGAGAGGGTGAGAGTGAGAGTGAGAGAGAGTTAGTTTGCATTGGTAAGTGTGCCACTTGGCACACTTACTTTAAAAACTTAAAAACCATTCAACTTTTGACTTTAAAAACTTCTAGCTCATTAATTAAAAATGTGCAACTAACTAACAAATGCTACCAATGATTCTTTTATGAGAACACCAAAGGTCTGCCGGCGCAATGCCGCACTCGCACTACACCGCCTTTACCTGTTCACACTCGTTCAGCCGCCTGCCCGAGCACGGACCGTTAAATTTAATTTAACAAAACTTACCCTAAGGCTTTATTAGCTTTATTAGCCTTAGGGTCACTGTTCTAAGGACCCCATCTCATTCATGTGCTTGTACTGACGCGCGTATTTTTCCTGAGCCTAAAATCTGAGGCTACTGCTTACCCCTTTCTGAAGACCCGATTTCCCAATCACTAGGGCTTCAGGGTAATTTCTGCTAAGGTCCCTCTGAGGTGTTGTGGCCCGCATTTAGGCTCACCTGAGGCCTTAGAACTGCTAGGTCTATTCTGGTGTACACACAACTAATTAGATGATTCTGTTCTCGTAAATAAATTAATTATTTACAAAGTCTGACTTAGTTACACTGGTTGCTTCCAGACGATCAGGAAGTAGAGGAGTGGAACCTGGGATTAGAGGAAAATCCCAGAATGATCAAAGTCAAAAAGCACCTCAAACCAGCAATGAAGGAAAAGGCACGGAAAATGTTCCAGAACTATAAAGATATGTTTGCCTGGGAACATACAGATTTGAAGGGAGTAGATCTTGAAGTCTGTCAGCACCGAATACCACTGAAACCGGATGCTAGGCCAATAAGATTGCAAAGATACCGGATGAACCCCAACTATGCAAAGAAGGTCAAGGAGGAGATTGATAATCTTCTCAAGGCTGAAGTAGCAAGCAGTGATTGGTTATTTCCCATAGTCGTCATTCCTAAGAAGAATGGGAAATTAAGAGTTTGTGTCGACTATAGGAAACTAAATGCCCAGACTATTAAGGATCCATTTCCCTTACCTTTTACTGATATGTTGCTTGATGAGATCGCAGGATATGAGATGTATAGCTTCATGGATGGTTATAGCGGCTATAACCAGTTACAGATCACTCTTGAAGATAGAGCCAAGACCACTTTCATCACTGAGTGGGGAGCATTCATATCTGGTGATGCCTTTTGGCCTGTGCAATGCACCAACTACTTTTCAACGGTGTATGATGGAGATGTTTCATGAATTTCTTCATCGGTTCCTCGCTATTTTCATGGATGACTTCACTGTCTATTCAGATGAGGAACAGCACCTTCTATTCCTGGAGATGGTTTTTAAACGCTGTCAAGAGAAGAGGATTTGTTTGAATCCATTCAAATCTGTATTTCTGGTTTGGAAGGGAGAGCTACTGGGACATGTGGTTTCCCGCAATGGAATAGAGATGGCCAATGACAAAATACAGTGTGTCCAGCAAGCTAAAGCACCCAGAACTGCTTCAGAGTTGAGTTCTTTCTTGGGTTATGTGAATTTCTATAGAAGATTTGTACACAAGTTTGCTTCCCAAGTAGTACCACTATATGAGCTTACAAAGAAGACCAGTAAGTTCAACTGGACTGCCGAGTGTGAGGAGAGTTTTCAGAATTTGGAAAAAGCCATTACCAGTAAACCAGTCCTTAGGCAGCCGAATTGGGATATTATTTTTCATGTACATGTAGATGCTTCAGGATTGGCAATGGGGGCAATATTAGCTCAGCCAGATGGCAGAACAGACTATCCAGTCTATTTTGCTAGCCGCAGATTCAGTTAGGCTGAACAAGGCTATACCACTACTGAAAGAGAAGCTCTCGGAATGGTTTTTAGCGCTACGAAGTTCAGGCATTACCTATTGGGGAAGTTATTCCATTTTTATGTGGATCATCAAGCTCTTCTGTTTCTGATTAACAAAGTTATTATTCAAGGCAGGCAGATACGATGGATGATGTTCCTTATGGAATTTGAATTCAGAATTTTCCATAAGCCTGGCCGAAACCTCTGTGGAGCTGACTTTCTTTCCAGAAGTACGGAGGGATATTCAGAATCACCTCTAAGACATAAGCCAGTCGACGTTGATTTATTTCAGTTAGAAGCAGAAGAATCAGTGGATCCTGAACGGTATGATATTTATCAATTCCTTTCCCAAGGTGCCTTTCCAGAGGATTGGAAACAGAATCAGAAGAAAGCTCTGATCATTAAAAGCCTGAAATTTACCATCATCAAAGGAGTACTTTATCGACTAGGTGTGGATGGTATACTTCGACGATGTGTCCCTATGGAAGGAAGAATGCAAGTGATTTCAGAAGCGCATAATGGTGAGTCTGGTGGACACTTCTCCAACGAAGTGACCTACAAGAAGATTCTGCAAGCAGGTCTGTGGTGGCAAACACTGATTGCTGATGTCAGAAGTTTTTGTAAAACTTGTGACATATGCCAAAGAATGGGCCGACCAACAGCTGCAGACATGACTCCCTTAATGCCATACAACCATTGGGAGTATTCATGAAATGGGGACTGGATTTTATGGGACCTTTTAAAAAGGTGACTCCCAGGAAGAACAAGTACATCATGATGGCTACTTGTTATGTTACCAAGTGGGTTGAAGCTAAGGCTCTTCCTGACAACACAGTCAAGTCAACTGCAAGGTTTCTGTTGGAGAATATTGTTTGCCTATATGGATGTCCAGTAGAAATTGTGACCGATCAAGGAACACATTTTATCAATGATACTATGGAAATCCTATTGGATATGCTTTCAGTCAAGCATTGGAAATCTACTCCTTACTATCCTAGATGCAATGGACAGGTTGAAAGTAGCAACAAGACAATAAAGACTATTCTCACTAAGGTGGTGCAAAAGAAACCAGACCAGTGGGATTTGAAGCTTCAGATTGCTCTATGGACTTATAGGACAGCTTATAAGGTAACTACTGGAATGACACCATTCAGAATGGTGTATGGTACTGAAGCCGTGGTTCCTATGGAGTTTGTAATCCCTAGTTTGAGAATGGTTGTGAAGTATGGATTAGACTTCAACCGTAATCTTAAGAAAAGGCTGGATGAACTGATGCAGTTAGATGAACTCAGGCAAAGGGCTATATTGGAACAAGAAATTGTTCAGCAACGAAGGAAGCACTGGCATGATCGTCGAATTAAAGTTCGAGAATTCCAGAAAGGAGACTTAGTGCTTCTATATCAGTCTAGATTGGGTCCAAAGAAGCCGAATTAGAAGATTGCCTGGGCAGAACCTTTTGAGGTCGATTGGGTCTTCTCCAATGGCACAATCAGATTGAAAGATTTATCTGGACTGATGTTGTCGGGAGTGTATAATGAAGCCAAGATCAAGCTCTATTATTCAGAGACCAGAGAAACTGGGTTAGAACAAGGAACTAAGGAACTAGAGGTTGTTGATCAAGAGATACCGGAATCAGATATTTTTGGACTTTTTCATGTGCAACCAGTTCCAGTTTCAAAACCAGTACCAGAAGGACCAGATCAGTCTGATCTTAGAATCAGTACCAATATGGTCGCACCAGACTGGGAATCAGTGCAGTACCAGTATGGACACACTTTCCAAATTTTAAGCGCCCAACGGTCAAATGGCACGCCAGTGGTAATTATTATAAGGATGGGTCGCAGTCTTGTCCAATGCATGTCTGCCACGACAGCAACGACGCACACAAGTCTAGGAGCGGCGAGTGGTGAAGCTTTTATGGCGCGAACACGTATAACAGTCAGGAGAGTTAGCATTTTTCCCCATAAATCTCCTGCGCGACGCTTTCCTCCTGTCAACCATTCGCCATCGCCGAGCTCCGAGGTTTCTTCACTACAACCGCAAACTTCGACCTCTGACGAGACAGTTGACTGTCAGACAGTCTTACCAGCGACACCAAGAAACGGCTTCGACACAAGTAAGTCATCTTCTCCTTCGCCTGTTTCATCGTCATCGACCTCACATTGTATAGATAGAAGGAAACGCTCAGAGAAGATGTAGGAAACTCTTGAGGAAACCCAGGCTATAGTTACTGAGGCAAGAGCTGTAGTTGCTGATAACAACTATAGTTGTTATCAGCAATCCTAACAGCTATAGTTGCTGATAAAGGCAAGCCTTCCAGTTCTTCCATACAGTAAAATCCAATGATATGTATTTACAGATCACGCAATGACTCTCCTACAACTCTGGGATCTGCAAGTTGTGTTGCAAGCTACAAGGATTGCTTTTGATGCAGATATCATCAAGCAAGTTCTTGATTCCTTTGATGCTAAAACTAGCAGTGCTATGGTAAATAGTAGGAAGGTGTCAGTGACACCAGAAGCCATTGCATTTGCATTTCGGATGCCTAATGAGCCCAAACCGTCTGTGACAACTGCGCAACAAATAAGTATCGCTCTGAAGGAGGATGATCAAGAAACTGGGCATACAAAGGACGATGATGATGCCCAACCACCATCTCCATCTCCAGGACCTGGTACTGGTGGGACAGGGCCAGATGAAGGAGGCCAGTCACAGCCAGACCAGCCAAACCAGAATGAGGGTCAGCAGGAAGGACAGGATAAAGAGCACCAGTCGGGTAATCAGCAGACTGAAGAGCAGCAGCCCAGTAACACTAGGAATCATCCAACTGATCAGTCCCATCACAGCAGAGAGACTAAAGGGAAAATGAAAGTTCAGGATGAGGGACCAGTGGCTGATCATCAGCATTCACTGCAGCTCATTAGTTTGAATAAGCAACTGAGACATCAACAGGCCTCCATCACCAGACAGTATCTGGAGGATGATGCTCTCTGGACTGACTTGAAAAGATTTCAAAGATTATATGTGGGAGCCAGGGAAATGGTAGAACATTGGAAATCGGTTGCTTTCCATGATAAAGAAGCTTGCAGACTACTTGCGCATCCCAGTACAGTCCAGATGTTGGAACGAGTTCCGGAATGGATACTCAATGCTGATGAGAAAGTGACAAACCCGCATTGGCAAAGGCAGTCTACTGCAGATTGTCAGTCCTTAGCTCTAGAACTGGAACTTCTGTTGGGTAACAAACCAACTTACCGTTGCATGAAGGATGTTAGGGTACAACTCAAGGAAATTCTGGTACAAATGCAAGCTGCCAGAGGTGTTTTGGATCAGAGAGTCAAATCCATTCTTAAGGACCAGACAGCCACTAGCAAAGGACCTCAAACGCGAATGTCAGTAGGAGCACAGGTAACTGCTCTCCGAACCCTGTTCCAGCTAGTGAGAATCACCAGAAAGATGATGCAACAGGAGAACCAGGCTGTTCTCAATTTCCTGGAATTTGTGCATGATTCTCCAGTTCTCTTGTATGCTGTTCCAGCAAGAGAAACTGAGCTGCCAAGATTCTTTCCAGCGCTGTATCCTCAACATCAAGAGCCAGTTGATCGACTCACATATTTCAAAATAACTGATGAGCTTCAGGATTGGTATGAGCGATCAACTGTGGAATGGAAGACTTGGCAGACATTGCTCAATGATGCTATCCAAATCAATGACATTCAGGCAATGAAAGAGGAGCTGCATAGGATTCAGCTGTGTATGGGCCAGTGGAAGATTCAAGTCCGAGGATTGACCAGGAGTACTAATCAGTTGCTACAACTCACGGTCGAATCTTCCAAATTGCATGAAAAAGACATTGCAGCAAAGCCGGGTCTGGCACCGTAGTACAGGGAGATGGCTGAGATTCTTTTCGAAGCTCGCATCAAAACAAATCAGCCTCTTCCAGAAGGTTGGATCCATACTGCTTCGCATTGTCATAAGCTGGCCCGAACCAGACTGAGCAAGGGCAGGCATACACTCTATGATCCTGACACCAAAACCTATCATTCTCTCACGCCTTATGAGGTAGAGATGACCACAGACCGGCGGGATCAGCTTGAGCAGGAGGCCATTTACCGACTGATTCAGAAGGAGAATGCTGGTGCTGGGACTTCTCAGGCACCATCCCGGTCAAAGAGCAAAGGCAAAAGGAAGACGGTCCAATGGAAGGATAGTGGGTAGTTCCATCTCAGAATCCAGTGGCGACTTTTCTTCTTAGCAGGCAAGGAGAGATGACAGCTCTACCTTATCCTAATGACAACTCCACCTTGGCCTAGTGAGAGCTCCACCTTGGCCTTTTCCGCTGCCTCCCGCAATCCTTGGTCCTTCTTGAACTCCTACTCGTAACCTTTGAATGGCCATTCTCTATGAGGTCAAGCTAGCATCCCAATATCAGAACCAGACGATGGATTTTTCAGTCTCACATCAGAATCAGATAGGGGATTTTTCAAAAATTTTGGAATCTTGCCAAAATTTAAGAAAGAAGGCAAGGATGTAGACGGCTGGATAATCACCATGTGGGAACGTGTTCTTACAAGATGGGCAACGAATTACTTAGTAATTACTAGAGTAATTACTACAGTAAACCCGAAGTGTATAAATAGGACCCATTACATTATTATCGGGTTGGCAATTGTTATCACTTGTATTAGCGCTTTGGGCTATAATTGTACTCGAGCATCAGTGGTAGTATTGTTGGCTGTACTTTTCCTCTATAATCATATTCGATGTAATCTTGATCTGTAATCTCAATCATGGCATATATTTCAGTAATACTTACTTCTCGTCCAGTCTTCTGAATCTGAATCTGAATTTGAACCTTATTCCAGTCTATAAGTCTGATTCTTATTTCATTCCAGTCTCTAATTTCTGTTCAGTCTGCTATCTGAAATCTTCCCACACTAGTAGCTGAAATCCTTCAACACTGGAATTAGCTGTCTCAAGAGATCAGCTCCAATTCCAGGCAAGTAACTTACGACTTTAAGTTGGTGGGAACTAGGGAATTAAACCAAAGGGACAAACTAGACACTTGGCAATTGGAGAGCAATTTGCAGGACACCTCAGCAAGAGGGGGGGCCCAAATGAGGATGGAGGCTAATTTTTGAGCTTAAGTGGCCTACAGTGTGTGTGTGTGTGTGTGTGTGTGTGTGTGTGTGTGTGTGTGTGTGTGTGTGTGTGTGTGAGTAGTGGGTGCAGGTTTACAACTTTAATGGAAAGCTTGCCTTCTCCTTTGTCTCATGTAGCGCGATGATTGGCTCTCGTGCATCTCTCTCCCCCCTTCGCACATATGGTAATGCCCCACTAGTTGGGCTTCTCAGTTGACTATGCACAGTTCTGGGGTTTTTATGCATGTTTGCCAAAGCAAGAGCCTTCTGAACAAGAACTGGATTAGCTAATTGCTAATCCCCCACAAGTACGCACAGATCCATCGAGAAAGATTGCGAATTTGGAGAGTTTTCTGGCGTGGAAACTCGCCCAAATCACAGAGAGTTACAACCTGCTGTGTTTTTCTGTAGGTTTAGGGTTTCACACCTAAATTGCAAGAGAACGCCAAGGGAGCTTCGGGAAGGCCTTGGCATGCTTAGACATGGCTTTGAGCACTTGGCAGTGGCAAAACAGGGAATTACAGCACGCTGAGATTCTGTTACAGCTCACCAGAAAGCTTCTAGATTGAAAGGAAATCCATCCTAGACAAGTACTTTTGACCTATAGGGGATTCAGAGCATAGTTACCCGGAACGCGGAACGGGAACGGGAACGGCAACGGGATCCCCGCGGAACAGGGGAACGGCTAGGGGTCCAGAACGGGAACGTCGCGGAACGGGAGGTATAAAAAAACACCCAAATAGTGCAATTTTTAGCTCCTTGTGTTTAAATACAAGGAGTATTAGAGTGCTTTGACTCTAATACTCACAAAAAACTCGTTTTGAAGACCATTCAACCTTGCTATGACTAGATGATGAGAGAGAGAGAGAGAGAGAGTGAGATGGAGAGGGAGAGATTTGAGAGAGTGGGAGGGAGAGGAAGAGAGCTTGAAGGCTTGAAGCCTTGAGCCTTGAGAGAGTGAGTCTTGAGAGGGAGAGATCTTGAGAGAGAGAGGGAGAGAGCTTGAGCCTTGAGGATTAGCTTGTGAAGAGAAAGGGGGAGGGGGGTGCATTTTATGAGTCCTTGAGGCCTTGCACACTTTCAAAAGAAGCCCAAACATTAACTTCAATTTTTTCAATTTTTGCCAAATTTGTTTGTAGCCGTTGGCCGTTCCAGGGGCATTCCGGAACGGTCCGGGGGCGTTTCGGAATGTTCCGGAACGGCCATTTCGGTTTGCATTGGCCACGCGGAACGTCAGACATTCCGGGGCGTTCCGGAACGTTCGGGAAGGGAACTGCCCCCCGGAACGCCGGAATGGGGGCTAGGGGGCGTTCCCCGGTAACTATGATTTGGAGTCATTATGCTGCCGAAAATGGGTCGAAAACCTGCAATTTCCACCCTCACGAGGTTTGGACAGCTTTGTGAGACTTTCATCTTCGTGTTCGGATCGTCTATTCTCAAAGGGGCGCCAGCTAACAGGTAATTGAAATAGTACCGCCCTCTATTGTGTACATGCCGGTAATATGGTTCCATCGCTGGGATAGTCACTTTTTCTTCAAAAAGTGCAGCGTGGATTGTTGTGGGTGAAAGCAACACGGAGCTTGTCATTATGGAAGAGAAGAGAGACCAAGTACCTAAAGAGGGTTCTTCCTCACATGGCACAGAGAAAGTTCCTTCAACTCTTCAAGAAGAGGTCAGGTTGTTCAGAGCTCAACTACGTAGCTGCATGGAAATGTTTCAGCAGTTGGCTAACAACCCAAGGATGCAGGAGTTCTTATAGGCTCCTATAAAGGAATTTCAAGCTCCTACACAGGATTTACAGGCTCCGACACAGGGTTTTTAGGCTCCGACACACGGCAAGATTGAGCTGTTAGGAAAAGAAGATTTCCAATGCACAGAGGCGTGATGCTCGAGGGAAAGCCCATGTGGTTGAGCAACCAGCGGTGTCAATTGATCCAAGGCAATTTTCTTTACCTCGACAGGAACCGTTTGTGAATGGTCAAGGGAGTAATGAGCAGGCTATGCATCAGACCCTTCCATTACCTACTACATATCCTCGTTATTTTGGAGGTGGTTCAGTGTTTCAAGCTATGGTTGGACCTTCCACAGGTTATATGCCAGGGAATGTGTTTGGGACAATGCAAACAGGCATGGGTAATCCTATTGTATGGGAACATAGGTGTCCAACTAGGTTTTCACGGTGCCTATGGTCAATTTCGAATGCTTGGAACACACTTTGGTATGGCTAGTATTTCGCAGCCATATGTCTAAAATGCAGATATGACAGGTAAAACACGTGATGCGAGTGCTGGAATGGACAATCGTGGATTACCACTCTTGCGGCCACCTGTTTATGACAATGTGACTCCTTTGAATCAGCCTAAGGATTACAAGGAAAAGGAAAGGCAAGGAACGTTTGTTTCCTAAGCTCGGCATGCGCTATTATGGTCCTTTTCAGATTTCAAAAAAGATTAGCGATGTAGCTTACAGCTTGAAGCTGTTAGATTTTTGCCATCACCAGATGCTTCGCACCCTGTCTACAAACTCCTCACTTTCACGTGCACTAGCCCTTGGTTGTGGGTTGGCCACCCGTACACCTACTGCAGAGGGATCTCAGGCACATTTAGGGTTGTTCAACACATTGCCCACTTAGACCTGTTTTGGTCATTTCACATTCCCCCATTTATATTGAAGGGTCATTTATTAAGTAGGGTGATTTATTAGGCATTTGCCCGACCTACCCCTATTCTCCTATATATAGGAGCAAGGGTGCCCTCTTTTCCATTGTCTCATCATTGTACATGATTCGTCATCTGGAATATATTGGCTTGCCAGCCTTTCGGCATCTCTCTCTCTCTCTCTCTCTCTCTCTCTCTCTCTCTCTCTCTCTCTCTCTCTCTCTCATATTGTGTTCCATTGTCTCCATCCTCTCCCTTTCCGCTGCACACTATGACATGGTATTAAAGCATGGTTTATGCTGATCTGCCATCGCCCATGTAGAGGAGACTTGCAGGAGCGTTTTCATCGCGAAGAACCATTGCTGCCCCACCTACGTTTTTTTCTACCCTAGCGTTTTGGGCAGCCAACTGGCGTTTTTGCTTCTGCATCTCTCCTCTCCATCCCCAACCTCCTTCCCCCCACCAACGCCTTCTTCTACACCCCTCTACTACCTAGCGTTTTTGGCTGGCCTGCGTTTTTCTGCCTATGTCACAAAGTGATGACGTGGCTAGTAGCTACTCTGCAAAACCCTAGAACCTGCAAACTCTATTTTTTGCCAGAAACCCTAATCTGCAAAAACCCTAATTCTGAAAACCTTAACCCCAATTGCTGGCTGAAACCCTAACACTTGGGAGTTGGAGAGCAACTTGCAGGACACCTCAGCAAGAGGGGGCACCCAAATGAGGATGGAGGCTGATTTTTTAGCTCAAGTGACCTACAGTGTGTGTGTGTGTGTGAGTAGTGGGTGACGTTCAAAGCGTTAATGAAAAGCTTGCCTTCTCCTTTGTCTTGTGTAGCGCGATGATTTTCTCTCGCATCTCTCTCTCCCCTTTGCACATATTGTAATGCCCCACTAGTTGGGCTTCTCACTTGACTATGTACACTTCTCCAGGTTTTATGCGCGGTTGCCAAGGCAAGAGCCTTCTGAACAGGAACCGGATTAGCTAATTGCTAATCCCCCAAAGGTATGCACAATTCCATCGCAAAAGATTGCAAATTTGGAAAGTTTTCTCGCGTGAAAATTCGTCCAAATCACAGGGGTGGCTGTCCCAGTGCATGCAAGAGCCCTTGGGACACGCGTAGACGTGTTCGCTCCGCTAATAACGATCCAAACCAGAGAATTACAGCCTGCTGTGTTTTTCTGCAGGTTTAGGGTTTCGCACCTAAACTCCAAGAGAACGCCACAGGAGCCTCGAGAAGGACTTGGCATGCTTAGACAGGGCTTTGGGCAGCTGGCAGTGGGAAAACAGGAAATTACAGCATGCTGAAATTCTATTACAACTCTAGAAAGCTTCTAAATTGCAAGGGGATCCGTCCTAGACAAGTAATTTTTCCTACAAGGTATTTGGCATCGTTATGCTCTCGAAACAGGGTCGAAAACCAATTTCAGCCCTCGCCAGGTTTGGACAGCTTTGTGAGACTTTGATCTTCGTGTTTGGATCGTCTATTTTCAATTGAATAAAGAAATACCGAAAGGGGCGCCAGTCTTTGGGGCCTACAGGGTGTCGGTCTTCATGTGCGCATTGCACTCTAGTCGTTGGACGCATCTGTCGTCTCTTTTCTTCTTGTCACAAACGAGAGCGCGTAACAATATAAAATATACTCGGATAAATAGAATTTATCACTTAATACTGAACTTTGAAGCCAAAGGATATAGAGAGAAGTAGATAGAGAGAGAGATAGAGAGTGAGAAGATCGACACAGTACTGGGGACCAGAAGATGGGCTGGTCCCCCCCCCCGTAATAGTATCTTTATTACTGAGGAGAAGTCTATACAAGCACTTGAACCGAACGTATTACCACATTTGTTCTAGAATAAGACTTGATGGTTCCTGGAAGCCTCGGCGTCCTATTCCTAGGGCAAAACCCTATTCCAAGGAACTTCCGTTCCTTATTCCAAATCCTCGAGAATCAAGGTTCTCGCCTCTGGATCTCACCTTTCAGACTCAGGGCATGACATCCCTGCAACTCCCTTTTCCAACTCTGTTTCCAAAGTCCTCTTCCCGCAAAACAACTCAGAGGCTTTCTTGGACACGAAGTCCTTACTTGGGAATCCCAACTTCCGGATCACAACTTGAGAGACTACCTCTCTCCGATCCGTGGATCTACTTCCCAAACTTGGGTACAAAACCCTTGGGCTAATCTGGCTCTAGTTCCTCAAAGCACTCTCTCCTGCAGAGACTCATGCCTTCCTCTGCTCCTACTCCCTCACTAAGAGGAAGTACACCTACAAACAAATACTTAGAGATCATAACATGAAAATCGTTACCTTCAAAGTCTCGACGCTCGAAACGCAACTTGGTTCTCGAAAAGAAATTCCCCGGAAGAGATCTCTACATAGAAAATCCTCTCTTCCAATCCTACACACAAAAGAGGTGTGTTCTGGGGCTCCTTCTCGTAAATCAGCCCCGTCTACGACGTTTATGGGCTGAAAACAGAGAAAAACAGTAGCTTGTCGCGATGGAAACACGCTCCGTAGGCACTTCTTCGCGAGGGAACTCGCGCACTGGGTCTTGGCGACATCAGGTACACTTGGGACAGTCATGGGCATCACCGGCAAACGTCTTCTTTGCGGGTGAACTCTACAGCAACATCTCCTTCTTGCAAAAACTGATCCTCCCCTCTGAGTGAGGGCATGCGATGCTTTTATAGCTCCTGGCCACGAGCACAAATAGCTGCTCCCGTAGAGATCAAGGCCCTTTTTTTTCTTTTTCCCCTTTTTTTTCCGTTGTTCTGCCAGAAAAAGAGAGAGAAAACGCTGGCTGGTCTCTTGCCTTATCTATCATATGGCTGCCCACTTATTAAGTGGGCGGCCGGCGTATTTTAAAAATAGTATGAATCTGCCCAAAAACTCAATAAAACCTTATAAATGCTTTCACAGCGCTTCCCAGGCGTCCCTGGATGCAATCACACGCACAGTTGCAATGCAGACATAGACTTCCTCGCGGGAAAGCATCTGCTTTCACGAAAAGCAATCCTGCTTTCCCGAAAAGCAATCCTGCTTTCTCAGAAAGCATATGTCTGAGAAAGCATATGTGTTTTTCCTCAAACTTTCCTCTGAACCCATCTTCATTCAAGTGCTTGCTTTTCCTTGTGCACAATTCTAACACAGTTCGGAATTTCCTCGACTGTGGATATCCCCTTTCCGATGCACCCGTCACCCACCTTGTGACGCATCAGGAATACCCATCACCTAGTCCTTTCCTACCGAACTTACGGTACAATCTCCTTTGCAATGCTCTATGTCACCCATCCTATGACGCATCAGAAATGTCCGTTCCCGGATGGTCGGATACTTCTTCCCGATGCTCCCTGTCACCCATCCAATGTGACGCATCAGAACTACCCGTTCCTAGTGGACTTACAGATATTCCCGTTCACAGTGCTCCTGTCATTACTTTGAATGACGCACTAGGAATACTCTGTACTCAGATGTCTCCAGTGAGAAAAACCCTCACACTTACAATTCCAATAATTCATTTAGAATTATTTTTCCTGGTGCTCCAAGCGAGAAAACCCGCTCACTTATAAATCCAATAATTCATTTAGAATTATTTTCCTGTCAGATAAAGCCAATTTAGCAACACTTCTCAGTGCTTTGTGTAAAGTTAAGAAGTAACGGGATTCCGTCATACCTCATTCTAGCGGTAATCCAAACAAAGAAAGCGTCTAACAATATAACCTGCGGGTTCTCCAAGGCTTTCGTCTTGTGGACGAAGTCCTTGAATTCCTGTGACTCGATATCGACTTGCACAAAGCGAGCGCGAAAGACTGTCTGGAAGTCTGCCCAACTAGAGCATGATTTGTATCTGACTTATGCGCTGGGCATCTGTGAAATGATACAAATCAAAGTAGGCAATCCATTTCACCAGCCATGAGTCGATGGCGGCCTCATCACATTCCTTCTTTTCCCCTTTGAAGGGAACGCGATGGACCTGAAGAGGCAAAGTGCTCATGGCCACGAGCGAAAATGGGACCTGAGTGGCACGTAACTCCCCAAGTTGCCTATGCATCACTGCTAACTGCTGCTACAGTATAGTGACGAAAGATGCGTCGCAAGCGGAAGACGGGGGCGAAGAACCCTCGAGACGAAGTCCGTGCATGTGTATGGAATCGGGAGAAGAAAGAGGCGCCTCCTCCATGGGTTGATGAGTGCTAGCGGTGTCATTCTCGTGCAGAGAAGCATCGTGTGACGCCATGGCGTGTGATGTGTAGGAGAAAGTGAATCGAGGAAGAAAGATAGAGAACTTTGCGTACGAGAGAGGGTAAACGGCGACTAGCGAGTGTTGCTTCCTCATTCGTCCGCGCGATGGAGTGGAGGGTTTAAGTGAAGAAGGTGAGGGTGGAGGTGAACGGCTTCAGGAAAGACGAAGCAGTTTTGGAAATTGATCAGAGTGTATCGATGTGACTAGTCTTTTTAAGTGGGTGATATCTTACAAGGGCCAAGTTCATACTAGTTTTACAAATAGGTGGTCACATAAAAGCCTTGGGCAGTTACTTATTAAACAAAGGGGGTCACTTAGTTTTTTTTTTTTTTTTAAACCTTCAGCGAAACTAGACATGACGAAGCCGCCCAACCCGTAGCCACCTCTGGGATGTTCGCCCGCCCCATGCTTAGCTGTCTCTAGGACACCACCCTCACGCCACCGCCTCCCCTACTTGCTGCCGCCCTACACCAACCCGGCAACGCTCCATGTCCGCGCTTGCTAGCTACCTGCTCACTGTGCCAGTGCTACAGCAGAGTGCCCAACTATGCCAATCTTCACAACCTGCAACCATTTGGCAAAAGCGCCTTCACGGTTCAATGGCAGCAGCACTTCTCAACAACCATGGGATGCGACAAGAACACAGCCATGCTCCATTGTATCTACGAAACAGTGCCTTCGGTGGAGAAAACTAATTCTCTACGCACCCCAAAACGGCGAGCATGATCAAAGACCACCATATTCCGAGCACAATGACTACAAAAAGTCCCTTCTCCATCTTCGTTTCCTGGAAAAAAAACATACCCCAAGTGCAATAAAGTCTCTCACGGAGATGTGCTCATGGAGGGTGCTACCAAAATCCTCGGAGTGGCAGTTCCATGGATAGCCTCAAGGGTACTCGGTTACGGAGAGATCAAAAGACACACCAAGCATCCATGTGACTACCTCTGGCGATCAACATTCCACACACAAGAATCCGCGAGAAACAAAAGGAGAACTCTGTTGGGCCATCACAGTCCCATTAGCTCTAGTGGTTTTGAGCACGTCGCTATGTCGTGCATACGAGCAGGAAGGAGGCTCTAGTACCAATGTTAGTCCCTCGTGGATCCATCATGCACACAGGACATGACATGAGCCGAACTCACATCTAGACACACATAGTGAGCGGACATCAGGCTCACCTCCCAGCCATAGAGCCAATACGGGCTCACCTTCGAGCCTTGGAGCCTGCAAAGCGGGCTAGCCTCTACCACAAGGACCAGTGTCCCATACCACCGGACCCACACTAATACACGTGTGCGGGCAGAGCTGCCAAGGGCCACGAGTCCAAGTGTGGTGATCGCCTATCTTAATGTCTGGGGACGTAACACTTCCCCTCTTTAAGATACTCAACTCGCTCTTCCGCTGTCAATCGGGGGCGTGTGTCTTTCTTTTTTTGAAGTTTTCCTCTTCTTTTTTTACCGTCATTCGAATTTTGTTCGGTCCTTGTTGTCAAGAGTTGATCACTTGGATACGTAAGGGTAACCCGCATGCATTGCAAACCCTTGCTTAGCATGTCCCATCGATTGTTGCATGGACTCGAACTTTTGCAATAAACAGTAATCTCATATCTCTTTAGGTAGACCACAGCAAAATCGCTTGAACTGTTGCTTAAAGGTGATCTTTTTAAAAGAGGAGGCGAGTAGAAAAGTATCATTGAAGTGATGCCCCTGAGTCTATAATCCAGTCACTCAATGCATGTCCATCAGATGTTGTAAGAAGGGCCGAGTCCATTGTATTCTTCAAGAAGTAGATGTCTCCTGACACTAGACTGTCATCCTCTGCAACAGTGTTTGTCACATTTATTTCTTGAATCTTCACTGAGGACTTGTTCTTCTTACCATGGTCTTCAACTTTCTCTTTGCCTTTTTCTACTTTCCATTCTCTACAGTCTCTTTTCATGTGACCCTCTTGCCACAATGGTAGCATTCTATGTCACTCTTGCCTTTAGCACTGCGGGACTTGCTACGAGACTGATTCCTCTTTCCACCTTTGTACTTTTCTTTGGTCCTTCCCCTGACAACTAAGGCTGTTCCTTTGCCTTAATATCTCTGGCAGTAAATGTCTAAAGTATCTTCCCTGGTATCCGAAAATGATTCCAAGCGGTGATCACATCACGTTCGTACTGCTAAGTGAGCCAAGAAGTAAAAAGTTGCTTAAATTGTAGCCACTTCGTTGGAGCTTCCTTTCGCAACAATAGGGTGGACCACCGTGTCTGGGCGTTTCCTTTCAGATAAGATGTTGCCCTCCCGATGTCACGTGCACATCTCACCCTATGTGTATTTAGACAAGATACTTCATGTCTAGGGTTCAGTTCAGTTCTATTAGCTTAGCTTAGGAAGTGTTCCAGCACTTTTGTGAGTCTGTTCGCAGACCGTGCATGTCCAGGCACTTAGAGTAGATGCATATCCTCTAATTGCACACAGCATGATCATCAGATTACCATCAGAACCCATCAGGAGTAGACCTATTTTCCCTATTTTAGCCATTTTTCACTTATTATTAATAAGTGACTTTGTTGGGAAACTGGGTAGGGCAAATTGCCTAAGCATATATATAAGAAAACCTAGCGCTAGTACTTTCTCGCAGAAGAGACAACAGGGACCAAGTGTCAAACAGAGCACCTTCTCAGTAAGACTCCCCAGCAAGACAGCTAGCGTTTTCTTCATCAGATCAAGCCTAGCGTTTTGCTACAAGATTCAGCCCTGGCGTTTTGCAGCTACAGATCAGCCCTGGTGTTAGCAGATCCCAGCATTCAGCCTAGCGTTTTTGCATCAAATAGCATATCAGCCTAGCGTTTTTGCATTTGCCAATTACTATGAACGTTTGCAAATTCCTAGCGACAAATCTCCCTTTTGCATCAGTGTTTCCAGATTTCAACAGTTAGATTTCGTACCGCAGCCCCCAAACCTCGCAGATCTCACCTTCCCGCAGCAGATCCTCGCCGCACAGTCAAATCAGCCAACGTTTGCAGATTCAGCCACGAAAACGCAGATTTCAGCATCTGCGTCGTCGTCGCATTGTCGTCATCGCCGTCGTCACCGACATAGAGTCAGAATTCATCATATACAAGATTTGTAGATTTCAGCCCTTAGCGTTTTCAAATTTCAGCCGGTCTCGTCGCCGTCCTCATCATCGGCAAGCCATTGCATTGCAAAGGTTTGTGCAATCAATAGTAGACTGCTCTCGCCATAGAG
Organism: Adiantum capillus-veneris; assembly: GCF_014529385.1. NCBI lineage: Eukaryota > Viridiplantae > Streptophyta > Polypodiopsida > Polypodiales > Pteridaceae > Adiantum > Adiantum capillus-veneris. Next base: position 69,140,716 of record NC_140955.1, read on the forward strand.
AGTGGGGCCTTCGGAGGAGGGTTTGACAACATTCTGGTGTCGTATTCTTCTCTCTCTTTCTCTCAATCTCAGCACCTTCATTCACTGTAAGGTGCAGCGGAATGAATGTTTGAACTTTGCTCAAGATGAGTGCTCCATAATGTGCTCAAGGTTCCTTTTTGATCTTATGGAAGGGAGAGCCTTTCGTTCTTAATGAGAGAGTGCAATGATCACAAACAAAGCGAATGGACACTGTGCCTGCAAGTGTATGAGATTGAGGGATAGAGAGAGAAGAGAAATACAACACTGGAGACGTTGTAAAACCCTCCTCCGAAGGCCCCACTCTCGTCAACGAGAGTGGTCTATTATTGATTACACAAACTGGTACTATGAGAATGCATGTAACAAACTTGCTGACGTGTCAAACCCTAAAGAATGGGGCCAACTTACAGATGTGGCCGAGGGGCCTAAACCCTAAGAAGAACAAGTAACAGAAGAAGTGTCACAAAGTGATGACATGGTTGCCCGAGAGCAAAAACCCTAACCCTAATATCTGCCGGAAACCCTAACTGCTGAAACCCTAATTCTAGAAACCCTAACCCTAAAAGCTGCAAACCCTAATTCTGAAAACGCTAACCCTAAAACTGTAGAAATCCTAACCCTAACCCTAAGGGCAACAGGAAGATTTTTGAAAATTACGATGGCTGATGATGTGGCAAGCTGTACGGATTTTCGTGATTTACGTCGGCAGCTTTTTTGGCTTTGCTTTTGGACCAGAAGCTTTTGAGTTTTGAAGGCTTTTCATTGTAATTGCTTTTTAGGCCAAGGGCCTTTAAATATGAGGTTAGGGCTCATTCTCTGGCATGCTTCCTGGAGAAGGTGCAGAGTCTGGAGTACCGGCTTGTACTGTGTTGATGCAATATAAAGAAACACCGAAAGGGGCGCCAAGGTTTGGGGTCAATACTCTCTGGGATGGAATTCCGCCACTCCGTGTCACGTGTCGTCTCTCTCTTACGGTTCAGTTGTTATTGAAGTGTTAAAAGTCTGTTCAGCCTATTCTTTTCTATTGGCACGTGGTGCCGTCTTGTGACAATGCATATGACTGATGCAAGTCTAGGCTATGTCGGAGTCGTCGACGGGGGTGACGAGGCCGACGCTAGGGCTGAAAACTGAAGCTACTTATCTGCTGTCCACAAACGCTCAAGGCTGAAATCTGCTGCAAATCAAAACGCTGAATTTGGGGCTGATTTCTACTACTGAAAAACGCTGCTTTGGGGCTGTTGAAAACGCTGATTTTCTGCTGGTCTTTATGGCTGAAAACTGTCGGTGCTTATCTGCTGAAATCTGCTGATGCTAATGTTGAAAACACCATGCATAAGTGAGGGCGATTTGGGGATTTTGCTAACCCTAGGGCTGAGGAGGAAAAACGCTAGCACTGATGGACTTCTTGGCGATGAGCATCTGCTGAGGAAACGCTAGCCAAGAGGGAAAACTGTGGCGAGGGATCTTGATGAAAAACGCTAGAGAGAGTCTTCTTTGCTTGGAGGGAAAACCACCAAGGGTGCTTGCATGAGAAGTTGCATGTTGAGCGATGTAGCTCCTGCTTCCTTTTCTGCCAATTAGTGCTAGCCTAGGTTTGCTTATATACAAACTTACTCAATTTCCCCTACCTACTTTCCAACAAAAGTCACTTAAAAATAATAAAGTGAAAAATGTCAAAAATAGGGAAAATAGGCTAAATGCTCTGGAAAATTCCCCTGAAGGATTCTGATGGGAATGCTTATGATCATGTTGTGTGCAACCAGAGGATATCATCTACACTAAGTGTCTGGACATGCACAGTCTACGAACAGACTCACAAAAGTACCAGATCACTTCTAAATCTAGACTGACTGGACTGACTGAACCCTTGTCGTGCTGTAGCTTGTCCACGGACACATAGGGTTGGATGTGTCACATGACATCCCCTCCTTTTCAAAGTGAGGTATTGGTACCGAACTGTATGGCAAGGAGGGAGATCGCCAATAGCATCCGGAATCCTGGAAGGGACTCTTCGCCAGCCCACTCTGATGTGTGGGTCGTGCGGTACTTGAACCTCATAAAGGTCTGCAATGCTTGCTTCTTTGGGCCGCGCCGAAAGCGACACAAAGTCTTCTGTAGCTCCTTCAATGCTTCAACTTCGTCGAGAAGCATGCTTCTCTCTTCTTCAAGAATCTCCATGGCTGAAAATTCCTGAAACCATTTCCAACACAAAACCATGAACATACCCATTCCATGTAAAGTGAGTGGAAAAAATCTTGTCTTCCTCAAGGACTGTGCATGCAATGTAGATGAACAAAGAGACGGAGTGCCAAACCATTCACCACACACACACAAACAATGAGATCGAATCTTTCTCTTCTAATCTAAAGCAATCAAATGTGGCAATTCACAATGGAAATGCCTATGCTTGGTGCTCATACTTTCATGTGCTCTTTCTACAACTGTGTCATACCAAGGAAGAGACATGGAATGTGACTTCCTTACATACATACTTTTCAGCTTTTCATGAGAAATCCGCATACATTCGTGCTCATTCCTGAGTGAAACGTGCTCAACGTACAATATGTCATGCCTAGGAAAAGGGATCACATAAAAACGCTGACTAAAATACAGGAAACGATCACGAATGAAACACTCGTACAATGCGTGCGAACTAATCATGCGAACACATAATACTTCCTGTGAGGGTTCTTTGGACCTAAGCTCGAGAGCCAAGATCGGTTCTTCCTGAGGGGGTTCTTTAGACCTAGGCTCAAGAGCCAAGATCGGTTCTTCGTGACTGATCGAATCTGCAATGAGGTTAGCTTCACAAGAAAAAGCATAAACTAACTCACCATCCTTGTGAACAATCACGTCTTCTTCATGCAGCTCATCATGCTTGTGAGAAATCACATCTTGATCATGCAAATCATCATGCTTGTCTGGGAGCTCGCTGCTGCTGCATCCCTGCCGCTACGCCCTCGCCCTCGCCCTCCCCCCCCCCCCCCCCCCCCAGCGCTGCCCACCTGCCCCCCCGCTAGCCCTCGCTTCCCCCCCCTCTGCTTTGCTCGCCCACGCTCTGCCCTAACCCAGCTGTAGCAGTGCGCGCTGCTGCTGCTGCTGCAGCCCCGCCCGCATTTTCCGCCTCTGCCGCCAGCTGCCCTACCCTTTTGCAGTCGTTCCCGCCTGCTGCCGCCCCCGCCTTTTGCTGCCAGCGCTCCAGCATTACCCCCCCCCCGACCCGCCTGCTTTTATTTTTCCTCCCAGTTGGTACCTACGGCATTGAGTCCATTGTGGGGCAGTGCTGTGCGTGCCAAGTCGCAAATTATGCCCGCCATCCTCTTCTTACGCCACAACAGTAGACAAAGATGGAGGCTCCAGCTTCGCCACAGAGGGACTCGCCTGAAGCCCCCTCGCCCGACCCCGCTGAGCCCACCATTCGACTTGCTCTCTCGCCGACAAAGCAAGCGAGCCTTGCCGCAGAGGTAGAGCGTTTGCAGGCGACTTCAGTCATCTGCAAGGTTCTCGGCACCCGACCTAGCAGAGGAGAGCTGCGAGACCTTCTCCAGGCCCGCCTTCTCGCAGAGGTGGGCAAGATCTTGGATGTCCAGATTCTCGGACGGGGGTACTACCAGATTGAGTTCGAGACCTCCGAGATGGCCTCCAAGGTCATAGCTATGAGTCCACTGGCCATCCGAGCATCGCACGCCCACTTTCAACAGTGGCGACATGGTTTTGACCCGACGTCGGATGTGCTAGTAGAGGAGACAGACATCCCCATCTCAATCTGCTTTCCGGGTTTACGGAGGGAGTACCTACCACTTCTCTCCAGGATTGGTTCCGCCATCGGGACTGTCCTGGAGACACCTCGTATGGCAGCATCAGTAGCTGCCAAGGCGGCTGGCATCCCCTCAGTTCGAGTTTTGGTCAGAGATACCCACACGCTCCCGAAGGTTATCCTTCTGCCTCGGGTGAGTGGGGGTTGGTTTAGACAGAGTGTGGAGTACTCGGGTCTCCCGAACCAGTGCTTCATTTGCAGACAGATGGGCCACCTAGCGAAGGCCTGTCCACGGAGGAGGCCACGACCTACACCTCAGCCTCAGCCTCAGCCTCAGCCTGCCAAGGCTGGGCCACAGCCTCAGCCAGCAGCACAGCGCACAAATTCAGAGCCACCCTCCGAGCCTGGGGCTCCAATGGAGGAGGGGTGGCAGCAAGCCCGTGGCCGTCGACGCCAAGGGCCACGGCGACAACCTGGCACTCAGAGTGGCCCTCAGGTGCCTACTCAGCAGCAGTGGGTTCCCACGGGGAACCGCTTTGGCCCTCTTGAGCAAGAGGAGTTCCCTACGCCAGCCTCCACCTCTACTTCACCCTCGCCCGCCGCCCCTCCTTCAGCTTTCCCCTCCCCTCCTCATTCCCCCCTCCCCCGCCCTCTTCTCCCGTCCACTCCCCACCTCCCCCCTTTTCCTCTGTCGCCCCCCACCACTTTTCTTCCCCTCCACCCCCCCCCCCCCCCCCCCCCCCCCCCCCCCCTCCCCAGCTCCTTCTCCCCTCCCTCCTGCTCCAGTACCTCAATCGACTCAGGAGACTGGTCCCTCGCCGGCGGCCAGGAGATCTCTTGGCAACACCTTTGCCACGAGTCGCCTAGCGAGGGAGAGCCAGCCCTTCTTGCGGCCCCCTCTGCAGATTCAAACATCTTCCCTTGCAGCTATCCCTCGTGGTCTGACGAGCATACACCTCCGACGCCGCTCGGATTTCTTCGACTACGGGTTCACTCGCTTTCTCGGCGATTCCGCAGCAGACCACGAGGCAGCCTGCTTCAGGGTCCATGCTTTGTTCCTCGCCGCTAGGGGGACAGAGGCCTTGGACTCGGCAGCTGGTTTCTCCTTCCCCCTCTGTGGTAGGACCGAGACAGAGTGGTCCCTCGACTCAGTGGTGGGATGGTTGCATACACAGGTTCTCGAGTTCTCTCACCACATGGGAGAACTTGGAGTTATCGATTTGCTGCAGACTTTATGGCCACTGGCCAAGTTTGCAGTGACACCCCTAGACTCAACAGGATGTAGGCACATTGTGGTGTACTTTTTTGCTGATACGCAGTGTTTGCCTTGCTATGTATACATTCATGAGGACTCCTGGACAGAGGAGGTCGCTTTACGCACGGCTCGCTCTGCCTGGGCTTGGGTTAGGCACTCACTGCAGTCTCGCCTATCTAGAGGACGCTCGAATGCGGATTACTCCCCATCCAAGCCAGCCTCGAAGATAGCCCGTCTTGCTGCTGTGGCAACCTCTGTTCTCTCTCGCTCCCCATGAGGATAGTCTCGTGGAACGTGCAGGGATTAGGTGGGCCCCAGTTTCAGCGACAACGGGGCCGATTGCGTCAAGAGCTGCAGCGTTGCCTTGTGGGAGGAGAGATTGATCTCCTTATGCTTCAGGAGCACCATCTGTCTGATAGCCGCATTCGGCGATGTGGTCAGATTTTGCGTGGACGATATGATACCTTTTGGTCAGCTGCTTTTGGACCTGGAGGCATCCAGGGTGGGGTATGTATAACTATTGCGAACTCATTGCAGCATGCCATTGTGGGCAGAGGGATTATTGTGCCAGGCAGGGCTCAGTGGATTACTATGCAGGTTCAGGGTGGCCTTGTGGGCTTCCTGAACATCTATGCGCCCAATGTGGCGAGTGCTCGTGCAGAGTTTTGGTCACAGATTGTTGAGTCTTTGCCACAGGCTGACCATTGGTGTGTAGGAGGGGACTTCAACATGTTGGAGGACCCCTCTGACAGGATCGGAGGCAACCATGCTACTGTGCATGGAGTCGAGTTAGCAGCTTGGGAGAGGTTGTGTATGACTTTGAGGGTCTCGGATACATGGCAGCATTCTGGCTTTGTGAGGCCTCCAGAGAGTCTTGCCTTCTCTAGATCGGACCGCAGAGTGGGAGGAGTGAATCTATCGCGGATAGATCGCTTCTACACTAGTGACTACTTCAGTGACTTGGGGGGATCACTGGGCATCCTGGCAGGGACATCCTTCTCGGACCATGCACCAATGATCCTCACAGTGACAGACAGGCAGAGGAGTGGGAGCACGATGCTTCGCATCCCAGAGCGGGTCTTCTTGGACTCAACACTCAGAGAGAGGGTAGAGGCTCTCTGGACAAAGGGCATGGACAGCCAGGCTCTACCTGCAGACAGAGTGGCCTTAGGCCTAGCTCAACTTAGCCACTTTTTTCTCCAGGAGTCTCTGGCTCAACGGGTTGCAACGAGAGAGGAGGAGCAGCGTCTCAGACGAGGCATTGCTTCACTATAGAGGATGCAAGAGCAGCATCCAGACAGTCCATGGTTGGAGGAGCAGTTACAGCAGGCTCGACAGGAGCTTGCTTGCACAAAGGAGAGGCGTCATGAGTTTGCCTTTCACCGACAGGCATCTCAGTGGACTCAGGTGGGTGACAGAGTAACAGGTGCTTTCTTTGAGACAGTGGACCTCGGCACTCGCATGTCAAGGTCAATCAGTTGAGGAGACCTGATGGGTCAGTTGTTTGTGAGCCCGAGGATATGCGTGCAGTTGCTACTGACTTTTACCCTGAGTTACTGTCAGCTGTGCCCCAGTCAGAGCGGCAGGATGAGTGCAGGGAGCACGTTTGGGCACAGATGCCTTGTCTAGTGTCTGAGGAGATGCGGCAGAGGCTAAAGATGCCTCTTCAGCTTGAGGAGCTGCACACGGCTCTTAGGGCCCTCCCTCGTGGTAGTTGTCCAGGTGAGGATGGGCTGACTCCCAACTTCTTCTTGGAGTATTGGGACTTGCTTCGCCGAGATCTTTGTAGTGCCTTTCAATACATTCTGCACACAGGAGTGATGTCGGATAGCATGAGTGAGGGCCTGATTTACCTCATTCCAAAGGAGGGTGGCTCCTTGGATGAGATTCGTCAGTGGCGCCCCATCACCATCCTCAACTCAGCCTACAAAATTCTTGCCAAGGCTCTGAGTTTGAGGATTCAACCACTTTTGGAGAGCCTTATACATGGGACTCAGACAGGTTTTGTCAAGGAGCGCAGTATCCTTGACAACATCTTCACTTTCTGGGAGGCTTCTACCCTGGCACGGCTCCGTGGGGAGGACCTTGTGATTCTTCTTCTCGATTTTGAGAAGGCATACGACAGAGTTGACTGGGACTTTCTAGAGGGCACTCTACGCAGGATGGGCTTCTCAGATGCTTGGATCAGAGGGGTGTCAGCTTTGGCTCACAGTCAGGTGCTTTTGGCAGGAGGTAGAGGTGAGCGCTTCATGCTCACACGATCGGTCAGACAGGGTTGTCCTCTTGCCCCCTTTCTCTTTCTGTTCTATGCGGAGGCGATGAGCAGATTTTTGGTGTCACAGTAGGTTGGTCTGAGGGGCTTAGCACTCCCTATACGGGGGGATGAGCTTCTGGACGCTGAGTTTGCCGACGACTCAGCCTTGTACTTAGAGGGCCAGGAGGCCAATCTACACAGATGTGAGCAAGCTTTGGAGACCTTCTGTTGTGCATCGGGCGCACTGATCAACTGGAGAAAGACAGTGGCTTTCTCGGTTGGCAGTGCTCCTGTGCCAGATTGGATGCCAGGAGAGGGTTTCAGGTGGATTCCCCCAGGGACTGCAGTTCGGTACTTGGGTTGTCAGGTTGGTTTGGACTTGTCCCCCGAGCAGCAGATTGCTCCTCTTCTCCTGTCCATCAGGAGAAAGCTGTTACATTGGAGCTCAGCACGACTTTCGCTGGCTGGTAGAGTAGTAGTTGCCAACCAGGTGTTGTTGGCGACTATGTGGTACATCACTTCTTACTGGATCTTCTCGAGTTCTTAGATCAGTCAGGTTGAGAGGCTGATCAGGAACTTCCTTTGGTCAGGTCGTGACACTCAGAGTGCCCGAGCCAAGGTGGCTTGGTCGGTCATCACACTTCCTTGTTCTCAGGGAGGGCTTGGGATCATTGATCCAGCACAGCAGAGCAGAGCCCTTCTTGGGAAGTTCGTCGTCAGAGGACTTCTTCCAGGCGAGGAGCCCTGGAAGGAGTTCTTGCTGCAGAGGCTTCGTGCCAGGGTGCCTCAGTCAGGAGGCCCTTGGCAACCTTCGACCAGATGGATCTTCACAGAGTTGCGCCGAGTTGGTTTGAGCAGGAGACTGGAGGACCGCTTCGCTGTGAGTTTGCTTCGATCTTGGGAGCTCCTACGGCGTGGCCTAGAGCAGAGACAGCCGACGTGCACGGAGGAGCGCCTACGGCAGCCCCTCGTCTGGAACCCCATGGTTACCATGGCAGCAGGTCCAGCACGCTCTCTAGGTGACTGGCTAGAGTTCACAGGTTTGTCAGAGGAGGTGCAGGGTTTACAGCTACAGGGCATGAGAGGGGTGCAGAGTATGTGTCATGACATCTCAGAGTTAGTTCCAGCTGAGTGGCTCACGCCTCTCGAGCAAGTAGCACCCCGGTGGATGGGAGCCTTCACACGACTAGAGGTTCTCATTTCAGTCAGGGCTTGCTCAGAGACTGCCCCAGCCCTGTTCTTCGAGCTTCAGGGTGGGGGACGACTACAGCGAGTTGCAGTAGAGGCCCCGCAGGTAGCAGAGTGCTGTTTCTAGAGGATACGAGTTGTGGGCATCTGTGGGAGGACTTGCGTCATAGACCCTGACCCAGCAGCTCTTGAGACTGGACACTGGAGGCTATGGACTTGGGAGTGTTGTCCACTGGCACGAGTACAGTGGGATCCTGGTGAGTGGCTATGGAGGGACCCCCTCTCTTCTGCAGACCGCCCAAGAGTCCCCTTCTTTCAGTACACTGTTCGGCTTGGACGTCATATACTTGCAGCACAGAGAGAGGCCCGCCCCGCTGCAGCACATCATTGGCAGGAGGAGGGCCTCACAGTCGAGTTCTTGGCAGACTTTTGGCAAAGGCTGTGGGACTCCAGACAGCCGAGGCGCGTCACTTTGTTTCAGTGGTTGGCTGCACACAGAGCGACGGCAGTAGAGAGTAGGCTTGTGCAACGTGGTCTCTCGGCCACATGTGCAGCCTGTGACCAGTTGGTAGAGAGTCAGCGCCATTGTCTTTGGGACTGTCCCTCGGCCCAGCAGGTGTGGCTACTAGTTCTTCAGCTGATGCCTACTCTCTCCACGGCTCGACAGTACACTTGGGGGGCAGCGGCCTGGTCCACACTCATCGGCCCGACACTTCAGTTTGAGTTATCTTCCACCAGCAAGATGATAGTGATGCAAGGGGGGCGACCTACACTCCAGCCTGCTACAGAGCTTACTCCACAGGAGTGGTGCAATGAGAGAGAGGAGTGCTGGGAGCTCATCAGTGGCCTGACACTTTGGTTCATCTGGGGGGCCCGCTGTTTCCGCATCTTTGGGGCTCGCCCTGTGCCACCAGCAAAGACTGTTCATGGCTTTTGGCTAGAGCTGATCCACACTCTCAGAGTACAGCTTGAGGGACTACAGGGTAGCTCGGACCACATGCAGGAGCGCCGCGAGGCTTTCCTTCGACTCTCGCGCCCTGGGCCTTTCTACACCATAGTCCAGGGGGTACTGTCCACCTGTGTGGCTCTTCCCTCCTCCCATCTCTTGATTTAGCCTCATTGTATATATGCTGTTTTTTCATTGGGAGAGTCTCCCCTCATGCTTGTTGTAGCCCTCTCCTTGCAAAGGTGGATGTAGCCATATAGGCAGTTTTCATTAACTAATAGAAGGATCTCTTTCTCCAAAAAAAAATTAAAAAAATCATCATGATTGTCAGTGTCATCCAAATCATAATGCAAATCATTGTCATTCAATTCATCATGCTACTCATAATCATGCAAATCCTGTGTGTCATGCTTGGAAGAAGAAGAGACTGAGAGAGTCTCCTTCTCCTTAATCCGTTCAATCTTCGCCTGCACATTAGCAATGAGAGAGGGAGAATGAACAACTTCCTCTCCACGAATGACAATGGGAGAGTCACTTTTGGCATTGAGAGTAAAAGTGTTAGCCTCCCAATCAATGAGAGGGTTAAGCTCACGAAACCATTTAATGCCCAAAATCATATCACATCCTGAGAGAAGAGAGACAAAAAATCTTTTACGAAACGCAGTTTGTTGAATTGTAAACAACACACCAAGACACTCTTGCGTGATGAGAGAGTCTATACCGGGAACAAAGCCAGAGACCTTGAGAGGAGATTTCTTACTAACCTCTAGGCAGGCTTTCTCAACAAGAGAGGGACTAATCACATCATGCATACTACTTAGGTCAAACAATATGACAAAACGGTGCCTTGTCATATGACCATAACATTTAATGAGAAAATCATCAATGGGAGGGTCAGGAGAAACTTGGGGCACACTCGTGTTATCATTAATTGCATTGACAGAGGAAGTGGGTTCTATGGATTCTTTAGATTCATTCAATTCAAGCTTAGGACATGTTCTTTTTATGTGACCCTTAATGTGACAATGAAAACAGCGACCTTCCTTAGAATAAGTGCTTTGCTCTTCCGACGTGATGTATCCTCCTAAAATTCCTTGTGCTACCTTTTCATCTGGAGTGAGCTTAAGTTTAGCAATTGTGTTAGCCTTACCCTTAGGTTCATTGGAAGAATTCTTTTCTGAGAGACTATTGGAAGATTGGTTAGAAGAGTTACCGTTCTTACCATTCTTACCGTTCTTACTAATCTGAGGGTTCTGAGAAGTTTGCGAGGTACTTGTGGAAGTCTTGTTCTCCTTAGGCTTTCCCTTGTTGTGCTTCATCTCTTGTGCGAGAGCAATCGCTACCGCCTTGTTGAGATCGATTTGGTCAAAGACTTTTACATCAAACTTGATATAGTCGTCTAACCCAAAAAGGAATGCCTCTTTGCGTTAATCTTCTGACTTGCGTAATTGGGTACCTAGCTGCAAAACACTGTTAGAAAAAGACATAACCGGCATACCATTTTGCTTGAGAGCGCGCCAATCGTCCTTCAATCGTGCAAGGTACTGAGGTGGCATAAACCGCGCCTTGAGCTTGTCTTGGAAATCAGCCCAATTGAAGGAAAGGGGCGTGAATTCGTCGGCTTCCTCTAGGTGCGCGGCTAACTGTGTCTCTTGCCATGCGTGGTACCAATTGATGGCATCACCGGCAAGGTACATGGCTGCCATCAAAACTTTGTTATTTCCCGTCTTCTTAGTTGTCGCAAAATAAGCATTAAATTGATGCAACCAAGAATGAATAACCATAGCATCCATCTACCATCATACTTACTGAAAGTCAACTTCTCTATGATTGGGTTGTTGGAATCCGCATCGTGGCTTGCGTCACTTGAGGAACTCCCACGATCTTTGGCTAGTTCGGACTTTGAGGCAAGTACTTGTCGAACCAATTCTTGAGTGCGGAGTTCTCTTTGAGCCTCACACTCGGCCTCCAAGGCCGCTCATCTTGCTTCATCTTCCTCTTGTCTTTGTGTTTTTCTTTCTTCTCGTTCATCGCGCTCGCCTTCCAAGGCAATGCGAGCCGCTTCTTGTTGTATGGCAATTCTTTCGTTTCTTTCTTCGCGCTCGCGGTCCTTGGCTTCCTGTCATTTTGCTTTTCTTTCTAGTTGTGGCATCATCTCCATCATCGACTTGACCATCACCTCCATGGAAGTTGGTACAATTCGTGGCGTAGATGGAGAAGGGGGAGGGTCAGAAAAATCTCTTGGTGGGGAAAACTCTTCGTCGCCTCTCTCATGCTCATCACCTGTATGCGAAGTATCCATTCTGCTTCGGGTGATGACCGTGCACTATGATCTTTGGTTCTTAAGTTCACGAGGAACTTGGGTTCTTGGGGGTCTTGGTTCTTGGGGTTCTTGAGTTCTTGAGGTTCTTGCGGGTCTTGAGGTTCTGGTCTTGAGGTTCTTGAGGTTCTTCTTTCGCTTGCAATCTGTGTTCGAGAAGAATCTTCTCTTCACCCGAGTTCTGCTCTTTTCCGCAGGCGCACCCCTTGGCGGCCTTGCGCTCACACCAAGGTTGCTTTTTCCCACCTCACGTCAATTGGCCGGTCACTAAGTGCACGGTCCGCTCTCAATGAGTGAAAAGAGGCACAAGGGGAGGTTGGACAAGCCCTTCTTTCTTGGGATTCCTGTCACTCTTCAAAAACACGATTAGGAATCAACACGCCCAAGTCAACTTGGATTCGTGCGACCTCAACAAACAAAAAAAATTATGTGGTTCTTGTGGTTCTTTCCTTGAGTGATACAGAACACTGCCAAAGCTCTGATACCAATGTAAGGTGCAGCGGAATGAATGTTTGAACTTTGCTCAAGATGAGTGCTCCATAATGTGGTCAAGGTTCCTTTTTGTTCTAGATGGAAGGGAGAGCCTTCCGTTCTTAATGAGAGAGTGCAATGATCACAAACAAAGTGAATGGACACTATGCGTGCAAGTATATGAGACTGAGGGATAGAGAGAGAAGAGAAATACGACAACAGAGACGTTGTAAAACCCTCCTCCGAAGGCCCACTCTCGTTGGCGAGAGTGGTCTACTGTTGATTGCGCAAACTGGTACAATGAGGATGCATATGACTGATGCAAGTCTAGGCTATGTCGGAGTCGTCGACGGGGGTGACGAGGCTGACGCTAGGGCTGAAAACTGAAGCTACTTATCTGCTGTCCAAAAACGCTCAAGGCTGAAATCTGCTGCAAATCAAAACGCTGAATTTGGGGCTGATTTCTGCTGCTGAAAAACGCTGCTTTGGGGCTGTTAAAAACGCTGATTCTTTGCTGGTCTTTATGGCTGAAAACTGTCGGTGCTTATCTGCTGAAATCTATTGATGCTAATGCTGAAAACGCCATGCACAAGTAAGGGCGATTTGAGGATTTTGCTAACGCTAGGGCTGAGGAGGAAAAACGCTAGCACTGATGGACTTCTTGGCGATGAGCATCTGCTGAGGAAACGCTAGCCAAGAGGGAAAATTGTGGCAAGGGATCTTGATGAAAAACGCTAGAGAGAGTCTTCTTTGCTTGGAGGGAAAACCACCAAGGGTGCTTGCATGAGAAGTTGCCTGTTGAGCGATGGAGCTCCTACTGCCTCTTCTGCCAATTAGTGCTAGTCTAGGTTTGCTTATATACAAACTTACTCAATTTCCCCTACCTACTTTCCAACAAAAGTCACTTAAAAATAATTAGTGAAAAATGTCAAAAATAGGGAAAATAGGCTAAATACACTAGAAAATTCCCCTGAAGGATTCTGATGGATTCTGATGGGAATGCTTATGATCATGTTGTGTGCAACCAAAGGATATGCATCTACACTAAGTGTTTGGACATCCACGGTCTGCGAACACTCACAAAAGTGCCAGATCACTTCTAAATCTAGACTGACTGAACCCTTGTCGTGTTGTAGCTTGTCCATGGACACATAGGGTTGGATGTGTCACGTGACATTCATAGTGTCATTCACTTTGTTTGTGACCATTTGCACTCTCTCACTAAAGGAACAGAAGACTCTCCCTTCCGTAAGTAAAAGGAACCCTTGAGCACAGTTCGGAGCACTCATCTTGAGCAAAGTTCAACATTCACTTCCGCTGCACCTTACATTGGTATCAGAGCTTTGGCAGTGTTCTGTATCACTTAAGGAAAGAACCACTTTTTCTTTTTTTTTTGCTTGTTGCGGTCGCACGTAACCCAAGTCCACTTGGGCACGTCGATTCCTAATCGTGTTTTGAAGAGTGACAGAAAACCCAAGAAAGAAGGGCTTGTCCAACCTCCCCTTGTTTCTCTTTTCACTCATTGAGAGCAGACGGTGCACTTAGCGCCCGGCCAATCGACGTGAGGTGGGAAGAAGCAACCTTGGTGTGAGCGCAAGGCCGCCAAGGGGTGCACCCGTAGGAAAGATAAGAGCTAGGGTAAGAGAAGATCCTTCTCTAACACAGATTGCAAGCTAAAGAAGAACCTCAAGAACCAAGACCCACAAGAACCCAAGTTCCTCGTGAACTTAAGAACCCAATACTTCATTGTATGGTCATTACCCGAAGCGGAATGCATACTTTGCATGGAGGTGATGAGCATGGAAGTGGCGAAGAAGAATTTTCCCCACCAGGAGGTTTTTCTGACCCTCCCCCTTCCCATTCTACGCCAAGGATTGCACCAGATCCTATGGAGGCTTTTCTCAAGATGATGATGGACAGGAAGTTACAACACGAAGCAAGAAAAGCAGAAAGAAAGGCCGACTTTGAGAGTGAGCACGAGCAAGCGCGCTTGGCGGCCGAAGAAAGAATTGCAAAATTAGATTGTGAACACAAAGAAAGAATGGCAACCATAGCACGTGAGCGCGAGCAAGCACGCTTGGAGGCCGCAGAAAGAAGAGCCGAATTGGATCGCGAGCGCAAAGAGCGTGAAGCGCAGAGCGCCCAACACATGCAAGCGCAGATTGAAAAGAATCAAAAGAAGGAGACACTCTCAATCTTGTCTTCTCCAAAGCACGACGCACATGATTTGCACGATAATGATAAGCATGATGAATTGCATGATAATGATAAGCATGATGATTTGCATGCTCCATATGTGATTATTCACGAGCATGATGATGTGCATGATCAAGATGTGATTATTCACAAGCATGATGATTTGCACGATAAAGATGTGATTGTTCACAAGGATGATGGTTTAGTTGATACTTTTTCTAGTGAAGCTAACCTCATTGCAGATTCAATCAATCATGAAGAACCGATCTTGGCTCTCGAGTCGAGGTCCCAAGAACCCCCACAGGAAGTATTATGTGTTCGAATGATTGGTCAGTACGCATTGTTCGAGTGGTTCATTCGTGATGCTTTCCTATATTTTAGTCACCGTCCTTATGTGATCCCTTTTCATAGGCATGACATATGGTACGATGAACACAATTCACTCATGAATGAGCACGGATGTGAAATGTTTGCATTCAAGGAATTCACATTCCATGTCTCTTCCTTGGCATGACACACTATCTGAAAGAGCACAAGAAGGATTGAGCATCAAGCATCGCCATTTCCATTATGATTTGCCACAATTGATTGATTTAGATCACAAATTCAAGATTCGACCCCATTGTTTGCGTGTTTTTTGTGAATGGTTTGACACTCCGTCACTTTGTTCATCTACATTGCATGCACAGTCTTTGAGAAAGACTATAATTTTTCTAGTCACTTTGCGTGGAATGGGTATGTTCATCTTTTTGTGTTGCAAGTGGTTTCAAGAATTTTCATCCTCAGAGATTCTTGAAGAAGGTAGACGCATGATTATAGACGAAGTTGAAGCATTGAAGGAGCCACAGATGACTTTGTCGCTTTCGGCACGGCCCAAAGAAGCAAGCGTTGCATACCTTTATGAAGTTCAAGTATCACATGATCCACGCATCGGAGTGAGCCGGCAAAGAGTCCTTTCCAGGATTCCAGATGCTGTTGGCGATCTCCCTCGATGCCATACAGTTTGGTACCAATACCTCACTTTGAAAAGGAGGGGATGTCACGTGCACATCTAACCCTATGTGTATGTGGACAAGATACTTCATGTCTAGGGTTCAGTTCAGTTCAAGTAGCTTCACTTGGGAAGTGTTCTGGCACTTTTGTGAGTGTG
This sequence comes from Adiantum capillus-veneris, assembly GCF_014529385.1. Classification (NCBI taxonomy): domain Eukaryota; kingdom Viridiplantae; phylum Streptophyta; class Polypodiopsida; order Polypodiales; family Pteridaceae; genus Adiantum; species Adiantum capillus-veneris. The sequence goes on from NC_140955.1 coordinate 69,156,274, forward strand.
TTCGCAGACCGTGCATGTCCAGGCACTTAGAGAAGATGCATATCCTCTGGTTGCAAAAAGCATGATCATCAGATTACCATCAAAACCCTTTAGGAGCATTTTTACAGTGCATAGACCTATTTTCCCTATTTTAGCCATTTTTCACTTATTATTAATAAGTGACTTTGTTGGGAAACTGGGTAGGGTAAATTGGCTAAGCATATGTATAAGAAAACCTAGCGCTAGCACTTTCTCGCAAAAGAGGCAGCAGGGACCAAGTGTCCAACAGAGCACCTTCTCAACAAGACTGCCCGGCAAGACAACTAGCGTTTTCTTCATCAGATCAAGCCTAGCGTTTTGCTACAAGATCCAACCCTGGCGCTTTGCAGCTGCTGCAGATCAGCCCTGGTGGTAGCAGATCCACCATTCAGCCTACCGTTTTTGCATCAAACAGCATACCAGCCTAGCGTTTTTGCATTTGTCATTTACAATCAGCGTTTGCACATTCCTGGCGACAGATCTCCCTTTTGCATCAACGTTTCCAGATTTCGGTAGTTAGATTCCGTACCGCAGCCCCCAAACCTCGCAAATCTCACCTTCCCGCAGCAGATCCTCGCCGCACAGTCAGATCAGCCAGCGTTTGCAGATTCAGCTCGGAAAACGCAGATTTCAGCATCGGGTTTTCAACGCGCCGTCGTCACATCGTCGTCATCGCCATCGTCACCGACATAGAGTCAGAATTCAGCAGATACAAGATTTGCAGATTTCAGCCCTTAACATTTCAGATTTCAGCCCGTCTCGTCGCCACCCTCATCATCGTCGACATCGTCGGCAAGTCCATTGCATTGTAGAGGTTTGTGCAATCAATAGTAGACCGCTCTCTCCATAGAGAGAGAGAGAGAGAGAGAGAGAGAGAGAGAGAGAGAGAGAGAGAGAGAGGGGCCTTCGGAGGAGGGTTTGACAACATTCTGGTGTCGTATTCTTCTCTCTCTTTCTCTCACTCTCAGCACCTTCATTCACAGTGTCATTCACTTTGTTTGTGACCATTTGCACTCTCTCACTAAAGGAACGGAAGGCTCTCCCTTCTGTAAGTAAAACGAACCCTTGAGCACAATTCGGAGCACTCATCTTGAGCAAAGTTCAACATTCACTTCCGCTACACCTTACACCTGACCTTGGAGTGCTCTGATCAGCGCCCTCCAAAGTAAGCTATGTCGAATTGTTGAATGAAAGCAAGGGCTTTATAAGTATCTTGAAAGTCCCAAAAAGTATCAAACTTTAGTGCTTGTCCACCCTCCTTGAAATCTTTAGTCTTCTTACTCTTATCCTGGAGAAAGTCATATTGGTTGACTCTGTAAAAGTGCTTCTTCTTAGAGTAAAACATCTACTCATCGGAGTCTGAACTCTCAGAAGAGGATGAGTAGAGGATGAGTCGTTCTCAAAACTGTTTGAATACTTCCGAGATCTTCACTGGGATCTGCTCTTTTGCCTTCTTCTTGTTCTTACCGTGTCTTTAAATCTTTCGTCGTTTCTTGCTCTTTCTGTCCTCATCACTAGAATCAGAGGAGGAAGAATTGTCGGAACTTCTAGAAGAGGATGAGGATGAACTGGAAACACCCTCAAGGCGTACAAGCTTCTTTGTCTTTCGTGCATTTGCAAAAGTAGACTTATGACCCAAGTAGCCAGGATAGTTTGTTGCTCCACTGTGCTTCCTTGGCTGCTTCTTAATCTTCAGAGTTGGTTGACTCGCCTCTCTACTGCTTCGTCAAATTCATCCTCCGAATATACCTGCGGAATAAGGGTTTTCTTCAAGGCTGACTTCAGAGGTGAATTGATGGCCGTACGCCATCAAGAATGCATTTCGTCGATCGAGAGTTTGGTCAAAAAATTTGCATATAATACTGGATGCCCAACACAGGCATCAACCTGTTGTTGACGCTGCATCTCCATCCGCTCATACTCCGTGGGTGGAAGTAGCTCGTGTTCTTCTCTCGAGTCGACCGAAGGTGAAACTGGCCCGTAGGGCGGTAGACGTTAGCTTTCACCCGATTCTTCAACACTTGACTTTACGACACAAAGCAATGACTTAAAAGGAACCTGTAACTGAGACTGAATTACATTCAAGACAAATAGCACGGCCAGGAAGCTAGAATGCTTCCAAGCAGACAACGACACCTGTAGGCCCCAAAGGTTGGCACCCCTTTCGGTATTTCTTTATCTTTAGCAGAGGGAATAAAAACATGAGATTTCCTACAAGCTGCCCCGCATAATCCGGGCTGAATTGCACCTGTTCTGGCCTAATTTCGGCGCTTCACAGTCAGTATCCCCACATAATCGACGGCTTTTCCGACGCATACGGACACTTTGCAAAACTTGGCGAGAATCTGCAGCACACTGAATTCTCTGCTTTCTGCTCCGAAAATGCGCCAAATCACCTCTACAGCGGTCCCCTCGTGTCCCCAAACCCTCTCCTGGGGATATTAGGGTCCGTTTAGGGCCGAACCTAAACCTGCAAAAATACACAGCAGGCTGTAATTCCCTGTTTCGGGCTCCGTTTCGCGTGCCGGTCGCATCCGTAGCAAGTCCTCGAGCTCCCGCACCTGTAGGGCTACTTGCCCTTTGAATCGGACGAGATTTCGCACGTGAAACCTATCTGAATTCACCTGTACCTGCGGGGGGATTAGCCGCTAGCTAATCCAGTACCTGTGCAAAGGCTCTTGCCTCGGCAATCGCGCATGAACCCACACACCTGTACATTGGTCAAATGAGAAGCCCACAAGAGGGGCATAACATAACTGCTCATAGCCCATCAATCACCACTAGAACCACATCGGAAAATGCAAGTTGGCCAGCTATCAGGTGATTTACACTCGTAGCCCCACCGTGGCTAACCTTAGTCCATTTGCTCAACTTCAGTGCTCACTGGCCGTCCTAGACTCTCACTGTCGGCCTCACACCATGCAACTCGGGCATTGGCATTTCCAAAGGGGTGCTTTAAAACAAGTCAAATAAAATTCCCCAAAAAGAAATCAACAAGTAAAGTTGCCACAGACTCGTGACATACCCCCCTCTTGAAATCGCGAACGTCCTCCTATGCATGAATATCAATCCATTAGTGTGTACAGCACTTCATGGACACCGTATCACGGCTATCAACCTTTTCATGTGTACACACCTGGTTAACATGGTACGAGACATACATGCTCATAGTTAACACTCTTGTGTATTCAACACTTGTTAATTCATGTATGGTCTACCTGTGAGACTGTTTCATTGACATAGTGGATAGCTTTCACACTGTGCCATTGGCTTTAATAGAGTCCATAACTTCTAGTACACTTCGAATCCTTTCAAGCATAATAAGCCAGCAGTTTAAAAATGCGTCAACATGTACTCATTAAAAGCTATTGCTGTACTCTTGACAACTGACAAGACATACTTACTTCTATAGCACTGAACAGACTTTTGGACAAAACTTTTATTCCCCAAGGGCAATTGCCAAGCAGGGTACACTTCTATTGCACTAAATCCATAGATACATGAGAAGTGCTACCTCCTGGATCACCCCCCTCTAGCGTAGGTCTCTTTCCTTTTGACCTTTTCTCTTCTTGAGTTGGAGAATATGTAGGTGGTAAACCAAAGGCTTCCAGGTAGAGCTGCAATACATTTGGTGACTCTAATAGTTCACTCTCTTCCATCCACTTTGCATCCATAGGTGGATAGTTTTGGAACTTCACCAAATATCGTCTTGTAAGCTTGCCTTTGACTTTTCTTTTCTTGTGTGCCATGATCTGTTCTGGGACCAAAATTTCATCAAGCTCTTCAACTTCTGGCTGCTCTTCAACTGGCATATCCTCTGGCACATCACCAATAAATGGTCTGAGAAGACTCACGTGAAAAGCATTGTGAATCTTCAAGTTCTCAGGCAATTTCAACCTATAATTGACGTCACTAATCTTCTCTGTTACTTGAAAAGGCCCATAGTAACGCATACTAAGTTTTGTAGAGAGACTTTCTTTACCTTTTCGCTTCTTTAAGCGTGCCTTTTCAAACCGCAACAGTACCGAGTCACCAAGTGAAAACAACAATTCACGACGGTAGAGATCAGCAGCTTTCTTTTGCTTTGCCTGTGTCCTTTCAAGGGCATGCTTTATCTTCTGGTACATTTCATCCATATTCTGTACATATTGATCTGCCTGAAAGATCTTTTCCTTGGTATGCAAAATGGGAGGAACTTTTACATGACCTTCGACAATTTCAAAAGGTGCTTTGCCTATTGAAGAATGCACTGTATTATTGTACGCATACTCAACCAACAGCAAATACTGCTCCCACTTCGCCTTGTGCTCTGACACATAGCACTTAAGCAGATCCAAGACAATAGAATTTGCCTCTTCTGACTGCCCATCTGTCTGTGGATGAAACGACGATGAGAACTTAAGCGTAGAGCCCATATTCTCAAAGATGCCTCTCCAGAATAGACTTGTCATCCGTGGGTCACGGTATCACTGACAATCGACTGTGGCATACCATGGTACTTAAAGATATTGTACATAAAGAGATGTGCCATCTGATCTGGTTTTATCTTCTTCCTAACAGGAATGAAATGAGCTTGCTTGTTGAATCTGCAAATAATGGTCCAGATTCCATCATTCCCTGTCTGTGTTCTTGGAAGATCAGAGATAAAATCCATAGCTATGCTTTCCCATGGTTTATCTGGAATCGGCAATGGCTGTAACAGCCCTGGTGCCTTTTGCCTGTCAAACTTGACCTTTTGGCAAATCACGCATGCTCGCACAAAGGCATCCACATCTCTCCTCAAGGTAGGCCAATAAAAGAATGTCTCAACCGCTTTCACTGTAGCATCTATACCACGATGCCCTGCATACGGTGGGACATGACTCTCTACCATGACTTTATGTCGCAATGGCCTAGTGACACAGAGTCTGCCATGCATCATCATAAAACCATCTCTCAGGAGGTAGTGCTCATGACGTTGTCCTTCATGTCACTGTTCAAAGATCCTTGCAAAATCTTCTTCACTCGCATACTGTTCCTTCGTGTCATCAAGCTCATGATGATAAGGAATTGACACGGCTGAAATTTGTGGCTTTCTTGATAACGCATCAGCCACAACATTCTTCTTGCCTTCCACATGCACAATTTGGAAATGAAACATGGAAAGAATGTTTGCCCATCGCATATGCTTTTCCGATAGCTTTGACTGTGTCAAAAAGTATCGCAAGGTCTGATGATCTGTTTGGACAACAAGATCAGCACCTAGCAGATAGTGTTTCCAACTTAAGAGCGCATGAATCACAGACATTAACTCTTTTTCATAGACTTGCACGGTCGTCTCTCGCCCTTGCAAGATTCTGCTCTCATAGGCTACTACCCTGCCATCTTGCATTAGCACTGCACCAATGCTACTGCCACAAGCGTCACATTGAACCACAAATGACTTCCTGACATCTGGCAAAACAATGACTGGATCTAAAGTCATCTTTTCCTTTAAGAGATTAAAAGCTGAAATCTCTTTCTGGGTCCGTCTGACAGTGGCCTCTTTCTTTTGCAAAGCATGTAAAGGTGAAGCAATCTCTGCAAAGTTGCGAATGAATCTTCTGTAGTAAGAACATAGCCCTAAGAAGCTACAGACATCGTGCACAGTCCTTAAAGCTGGCCATGTCTTGATTGCTTCTACCTTCGCAAGATCCATTCGGACACCATCCTTTGACACAATGTGTCCGAGGAAGTGGATCTCTTCCAAGAAGAACTCGCTTTTCTTGCCATTGATGAGCAATCTGTTCCTGCGCAACTCTTCGAACACAATGGTCAAGTGATGACTATATATGCACCTCTTCATTCTTCGAGCAGACTATCATGTCATCAAAGAATGTGCCAACAAAGTTCTGATATGGACGGAAGTTCCTATCCATCATCCTATTGAACGTAGCAGGAGCATTCATAAGACCAAATGGCATCACTAAGAACTCGTAGAGACCAAATGTTGTTCTAAACGCAGTCTTGTGCACATCCTCAGGCCTAATTAGAATCTGATGGTACCCACTTTTAAGGTCGATCCTGCTGAAAATCGCCGCACCCTCTAGGCGGTCAAGAATATCATCAATCCTTGGAATAGGAAACCTATTCTTGATGGTATTCTTATTTAACGCACGGTAGTCAATACACATGCGCCACGAGACATCCTTCTTCTGTACTAAGAGCACTGGAGAGCAATAAGTTGACGATCTAGGTTGAATCAGCCCTTTCTCTAAGAGCTCCTCCACTTGGCTCATAATCTCTTTCCGCTGCGCCTCACTAACCCTATACGGTGGCCTATTTGGTGGGCTACAACCTGGCACCAAATCAATCGCATGATCCTCGGGCCTCTCAGCAGTAGTTGAGACAGTAATGAATTAGAAAAACAGCCATTAAACTTTTGAAAAAATGTTAGCCTGTCTTTATCTAACACAGACTAGCAACTATCTAAAACATCACGTGCAAAAACCAAGTACAGAGAAAGATGATTGTTTATTACAGAAGTGATAGCAGAAGCAGATACAATAGGGACTGACTCTCCTTTTAGCTTTACATCCAAGATGTGAGTTTTGCCCCTATGATGTACAGTGATTTTTTTGTTGTGGGCATCCAAGACTCCATGCACTCGGAACATCCACTGGATCCCCAACAAGACATCACATCCTTCCAACGACATGATGTAGAACTCTTTCTGTATCCACATATGACTGAATATGCAGACGCAGCTTTCCAATGATGGGAGTAACGCACTCTGAGTGGCCAGGACATGCCAATCCTGCCTCTGTGGTATACCCCATCTCTTCAGCTCTGATGCCCAGCTTCATAGCTAATTCTGGCGTGATAAAGTTTGCTTTGGCGCCTGGATCAAAAAAGATAAGTGCCATCTGGTCTCTAACTTTACCCCACGCTCTACATAACTCACTGCATTTGTACTAGGCCTGTCGTCCAACATGTCCGGCACTAAACCTGCCGAGGGCATAGGCTTCTTTCCTTTCCTGTCCTCTTTGTCATCTGAGTCAGCTGGCCTTTTCTTTTGTGGACAGTTAGCTGCAAAATGACCAGTCTGCACGCATATAAAGCACTTGTTTTCAACCATCAGACCTTCTTTTCCTCGGGTGTCTTACACTTAAAAGGCTTCCTTGTCTATTTCCTTGCCTGTGCTCCAGAAGTCCCGGCTGAATCCTTGTCTTTGGTGGCCTTTTCTGACCCCTGTGACGCTTCAGGAGCCGTTTTCGCAAAGGGCTTCTTCGCTGAATTTTTCTTTTGCTGCCCTCCTTTCTCATTGCTTGGAAACCCACTGTCTTCTCCTTTCAACAAGGCAACACCAGTGTTCGCAACTTCCATAAGCTGAGTGAAAGTAGCCACTCTGTCCTTGGTACAGTAATCGCGTAGCCCTTTAGGCAACCCACAATAGTACTTCTCTATCTGCTCTGTCAATAGCACAAATCTGTAGGAGGTCATTGAGAGTAACACTTTACAAAACCTCCTATTGTACTCCAGCAAGCTCTTGCATGTAGCCGAAGTAAGCCGGTGCCAATCTGTCATGACATCGCCTCAAATTCACTTGACAGTCAAGCAGATGCAAACATTTGCTTGAAGTAAACCCAAGTGGCGGGTGCCTGTCCTTGCATTAACAATGTCGTCCACCATGTGAGCGCATTGTCCTTAAAGAAAGTGGCAGCTTTTCTTTACTTTAGAAGACTCTGTAAAATTCCCTCCTGCATAAGCTGTATCAAATTGCTAGAGGAAAGTGAGAGCCTTTGCTTTATCCTCAAAGCCACTAAAGGTGCTGAATTTCACAGCTGCACCACCTTCTTTGTATGGTTTTGCCTTTCTATTGGCCCCAAATTGTCATAGGGAAGCGTTTGCAGCAAGGGCACTGTAGTAGGGACCATCTGTGTCCCTCGGTCATTGAGATTCTGCATCAAAGGTGCCATATCTGGCTGCTGTCCAGAAAACCCAGCCATGCCAAAAATGACCTGTGGCACCCCAAACTAGCCCTAATTGCTCTGAAAGCCTTGCTGCATGCCAATGTTACCATACATGGGGTTTGGCGTCATGCCATGCATACCCCCAAACACTGTTCCCGACATGTACTGCTGGTTTCCAGGCGCATAACCAGCCATACTTTGGAACACGGATCCACCCCCGAAATACCCAGGATGTATTGTGGGTGGTGGAAAAACCTGAGACATTGCCTGGAGACTGGTTCCCTGTTTATTCAATGCAACATTTTGACCCTAAAAGGTGGCAGTCTGAACTGGTAAAACCTGTGGAGTACGGATCCTCGCCACCTGTTCATGGTCAAGAGGGACCTGTCTAGGAGCTTGACGTGACTCCGCAACATGTGAATGCTCCCTATCCTGCTCAATCGCATGGGGGACCTGGGCTTGAGCCTCAACAGGCTCTGTACGCTGAGGGCATTCCCTTGCCTACTATGACTTTAATGGTGCTTGCAGATAATCCATAAACCTGGGATTCTGCAACAACTGAGTGAAGACATTCACAGCAACAACTAGGACAGCCATAGTGTAATTCCAAGTTCCTGTGCTTTGTACCTTCGCCGCAAACCAACCAAGGTTACACTTCTTAAGGAAAAAGTGATTTGGTCCCGGCAACGGAACCATGAAACCGGCCCGTAGGGCGGTAGACGTTAGCTTTCACCCGATTCTTCAACACTTGACTTACGACACAAAGCAATGACTTAAAAGAAACCTGTAACTGAGACTGAATTACACTTCAAGACAAATAGCACGGCCAGGAAGCTAGAATGCTTCCAAGCAGACAACGACACCTGTAGGCCCCAAAGGTTGGCGCCCCTTTCAGTATTTCTTTATTCTTTAGCAGAGGGAATAAAAACATGTGATTTCCTACAAGCTGCCTCGCATAATCCGGGCTGAATTGCACCTGTTCTGGCCCAATTTTTCGACAGCATAACTATACTAGGACGCTTCACATTCAGTATCCCCACACAATAGAGGGCTTTCCCGACGCATACAGACACTTTGCAAAACCTGGCGAGAATCTCCAGCACGCTGAATTCTCTGTTTTCTGCTCCGAAAATGTGCCAGATCACCTCTACAACGGTCCTCTCACGTTCCCGAACCTCCTGGAGGTATTAGGGTCCGTTTAGGGCCGAACCCTAAACCTGCAAAAATACACAGCAGGCTATAATTCCCTGTTTCGGGCTCCGTTTCGCATGCCGATCGCATCCATAGCAAGTCCTCGAGCTCCCGCAACTTGCCCTTTGAATCGGACAAGATTTCGCACGTGAAACCTGTCCGAATTCACCTGTACCTGCGGGGGGATTAGCCGCTAGCTAATCCAGTACCTGTGCAAAGGCTCTTGCCTCGGCAATCGCGCATGAACCCACACAACTATACATTGGTCAAATGAGAAGCCCACTAGAGGGGCATAACATAACTGCTCGTAGGGGAGAGAGAGAGCAATGCGTAGCGTGCAGGGCATCACTCCTGGCACTGTACTGTACATAAGAGGGAAAGGAAGCACTCCATAGCTCTTAACCTGTTGCAATCCACCTGTGGCTGAAAATGGCGCCCCTTTTGCTGATAAACAACTCGCCCAGCTCTCCCAAAGTGGCAGAATTGCTCACGAGCTCACACCTCGCCCAGTTTCCAACTTTGGCCAACTTGGCTAAAAATATCTCAACTGGTGCGTCAATTGACTTGGCAGCAGAGTAATAAAATGTTCCCCTTGTCATTCCAGAGCTAATGACATTTCACAGCCCAAAATAGCAGATAGCAGTTCCCTAAATTTTAGGAGATGCTTCCACGGCACTCACACTGGTCGTTTGACCATCAATCACCACTGGAACCACATCGGAAAATGCAATGTCGGCCAGCTATCAGGTGATTTACACTCGTAGCCCCACCGTGGCTAACCTTAGTCCATTTGCTCAACTTCAATGCTCACTGGCCGTCCGGCCTATACTCTCACGTCCGCCTCACACCATGCAACTCGGGCATTGGCATTTCCAAAGGGGTGCTTTAAAACAAGTCAAATAAAATTCCCCCAAAAAGAAATCAACAAGTAAAGTTGCCACAGACTCGTGACAAAAGGTGGCCGTCGTCCATTTGAATCTTCCGTGTTCTCACTCACCCTGACTGATCAGGTGCAACTGTCTGCTCCTTGCGAGATTCGTCTATTGAATCCATGTGTGTCGCGGTAAAAGGGATCGGATTCTCCGTAGAAGAAAAATCAATTGAGCTATGATACCACTGTAACAGACTCGGGCACCCCAAGTCGTGAATCTGGCACGACACACAAGAGAGCACTTAAAACCACTTATAAAATTCCAATCACAACTTAAAGAAACAGATGACACACCCGCACACAGTTCGTGCCCAAAGGTATTGGCCCCAAAGTCTGGCGCCCCTTTCGATATTTATTTTAATATTAATTATGAGCAAAGTACAATGTCCAAGGATCCTCTCTCTACTCAATGCTCCCAAGCCAATCTGAGGGAGTGAGACCCTAGCAATTCCTTATAAAGGCTCTCAAGCCAAAAAGCATTACGATGAAAAGCTTCAAGTCCCAAAAGCATCTGGTATCTCAAGCTAGCACCCAAAAGCAGCCAGCGTGAATCGTGCCGTAGTTCGCGTTCATTCGTACAACCTGCCACGTAAACGTAACCTTAATGCTTGCCACATCACCAGGTCCATGCAAAAAAAAAGAGTTCTTTTGTCACCTGGCCCCATCGGACTGGACTCCATAAGTTGGAACTTATAAAATTTCATCTGGCACTTCCCACTAGTGTTCGCCCAAGTGGTCATGCCACGTCATCACTTTGTGGCATTCCACCCTAAGAGAGCATTGGTCCCAAACACGGCACCCCTTTCAATATTTCTTTATATTGCTTGAACACTTTACAAGGTTGGTGGCTATGCTCAACTTCCGCTCTCGCGAGAACCAGAGAGAGAGAGCCCACCCTTTGTATTTGAAGGTCCTAGGCCATCCAAAAGCGATATATGAAAGCATACAACTCAAAAGCATCTCATTTCCCAAAAGCTAGCACAAAAGGACAATCCGTACAATCTACCACGTCACCAACAATCAATGCGATTCGCAAAAATCCGTACAGTGTCACATTGGCATGTCAACGTAAAAACCAGGTCATCCGTACAACACTGCCATGATACATTGAGTCATTTGTGTGTGTGTGTGTGTGTGTGTGTGTGACTCTGCTTTAGTTAACTTGGGCCCCATCAGACGAGGTCCTATAATTGGAAAGACTTTAAATATTAGGCTAATCGGCAGGAAACTGTAAGTTGGTGATAACTTCTTATGCTGCTACTGCTTCTAGGGTTTAGGCCCCTCGGCCGGGATCTGCAATTCGGCTAGGGTTAGGTCTACCCTAACCGATCGGGTCTTCAGTGGCTCGACATGTCAACAGTTTGTGACATCCCTCCTCCTTGAAAGAAGAGTAATCGTCCGTGATTACAGTGTATCTGCAAAACAACTCAAGTTAGCTCAAAGATATCTGAGGGTCATTCAGTTTTCTCGTTCCAGATCGGAGCTCTTGATATTCTGGCGTAGCAAAATTAGCCCTCACACACCAACCACGTTGACCTTTAATGGGTGTCTGGATGCACTAAAATTACATACGCAGGTAAGCTCCACCCAATTAGGATATTCAGTGGTTGACACATAAAATGCAACACAAATACTCACAAATGCATGTTACAAGACACGCGAACAGAACCGTTGAGCACTCCTCCCAGACAAACAGCCTTAGACATGAAGCTACTCAACGACCATCTCCACGCTCCCCCCCGCAAATAACCTAAAAAGGTCTGAGCCATGAGCTTAGGGGATTGATACAACCAAACGCTCCCTAGACCACAACATGTGTCGCTTGGAGGTTTCAAGCATACAACTAAACACTCCCCAGACACCCAGCCTGCGTTGTTCTAGTTTTCAAGTATGCAACGACGAAACGCTCCCCAGACACCCAGTCTGCGTCATTCCGAGGTTTCAGACATTATCAAACATCAATTCTTCTCAAGATAGAAATCACTGAAGAGATGGTCAAAGAAGCATCGCATCTCGCACGAGGGGATCAAACGTTGACAAAGTTATCACATTCTTTGTCCGAAAAAGCTGTACGGATTTCCGTAAATTACATTGGCTGGCTTCTAGCAGTTTTGCGTGGGCTTTTGGAGAGCAGATGCTTTTGGATGTGAATGCTTTTGAACTGGAGCTTTGGGGCAACCCTTGTAAGTTTATAAGTGCCCAGAGGGCCACTTCTTGTCACGAGGATAGGCACCACGTGCCAATAGAAAATAACATACTGAACAATTTTAAGCACTTGAAATAACAACGAAACAAAAAGAGATAGAGTGTGCATGATACACGAGACGGGGAGTGGTGGAGTTCCACCCCACGACAAAACTGACCCCAAACGTAGGCGCCCCTTTCGGTATTTCTTTATATTGCTTGAACTCAATACAACGCTGGTACTCCAATCCCTACACCTTCACGCAGAAGCGTGCCAGAGAATGAGCCCTTGGTTCATATTCAAAGGCCCTTGGCTCTCAAAAGTAGTTACATAAAAAGCATCAAACTCTAAAAGCATCACGCCTCCAAAAAGCAACCCAATGTAATTTGTTGAGTTCCGTAAAGCTCTGCCACGTCATCACCTGTGAGCGCAATTTACAGAAGTCCGTACAGCCTGCCATGTCATCAGCGTAAAACACAATCGTCCATACAGCTACCACGTCATCCGCCGCAAGTTCGCCTTTATTTTATGCTTTAGGTCCCCTTGGCCCCATCGGACGAGATCCCATAAGTTGGTGGGAACTCCTCTTTAGAAATAGGCCACTCAGCAAGACTTCGCAAAAGAAGGTAAAACTTCTTCTACTGCTTTTGCTTCTTCTTCACTTTAGGGTTTAGGCCCCTCGGCCGCGATCTGCAAGTTGGCTCCATTCTTCAATGGCTTGACACGTCAGTAGTTTGTGACATGCCCCGTCTTGAAAGAAAGTAATCGTCCGTGCTTACAGCATATCTGCAAAACAGCCCAAGTTAGCTCAAAAATTTTCGAGCGACATTCCGAGCGACAATCTGAGGGAGAATTAGTTTTCTCATTCCAAATCGGAGCTCTTTATTTCTTGGGTCGTCGACTTCCCAAAAGAATCTCATCCAATAAGGAGTCTCATTCCAGTTAGAACTCTTGATATCCTCGATCATTGGTTTCCCAGAAAATCTCATCCAATAAGGAATATTCAGTGACGTCACAAACTACTGAAGTGTCAAGCCACTGAAGAACGGAGGCAACATGCAGATCCTGGCCGAGGAGCCTAAACCCTAAGTGAAGAAGCAGAAGAAGTTTTACCAACTTACAGAGTCTTGCCAAGTGGCCTATTTTTAAAGAAGAGTTCCCACCAACTTTCAGGACACCCCACTCTGCCAGAAGCTGCACTCCGAAGAAAGATGTCAGAAAGCATGTAACTTCGGGCAAACAAAAATTCTTGAAAGCTTGCCTAGTCCTTGGAGTGTGCGGCTTGGTAGCTATAGACATCCACCACTGCATGGCATTGCCTCTAAGAAAAAACAACAGCTTGAAATAAAAAAAATCCTTAATCCTTCTCTTGCAAGTGATCTTTATGGCTTATGCCCTATCAGACAGAGCGATGAAGAAGGGAGCGCACGGTACTCCAATCCCTACATCTTCACGCACAAGCATGCCACAGAATGAGCCCTTGGCCTCTCGAAAGTAGTTACATAAAAATCATCAAACTCTAAAAGCATCACGCCTCCAAAAAGGAGCCCAACGTAATTTGTGGAATTCCGTACAGCTCTGCCACGTCATCACTTACTAGTGGAAGTCCGTACACATCATCAGTGTAAAACGCGGTTGTCCGTACAGCTACTACGTCATCAGCAGTTTCGCCTTTATTTTATGCTTTAGGTCCCTTGGGCCCCATTGGATGGGGTCCCATAAGTTGGTGGGAACTCCTCTTTAGAAATAGGCCACTAGGCAAGACTTTACAAAAGTTGGTAAAACTCCTTATGCTGCTTTTGCTTCTTCACTTAGGGTTTAGGCCCCTTGGCCAGGATCTACAAGTTGGCTCCGTTCTTCATTGGCTTGACACGTCAGTAGTTTGTGACACTTCTTAGGAAGGATCCGCAAGTAGGGTCTCGAAGAGAGTTGGACCCTCAAGGAGTTCTACCTTTGCGAAGCAATAATGTAGAAATATCAAAAGGGGGGAGGGGCCAATGCATCTCAGGATGGAGCTCCGTAGTTCCGTGTCGACTCTCCTCTTCTCTCTCTCTCTTCAAGTTCAGTGATTTAGCAGCCCAAAACAATTCTTCTTCTCCAGAGGATCCGATTCTTTCTGCAGCACGCATAAGTTCTCACAAAGAATTTGAGAGAGACAACACCCCTTTGACCTTTGGTCTGCAAGGAGATGAAGAAAAGTTGAAACCAGCGTGAGCACAGAAGAAACCAATGGAGATTTTGGCAAATTTCCGACGGGGAATCTCGACAGAGCGGAGTACAAGGATAGAAAAGTAAAAATTGTACACGCAAAAAGAGTTTGACAAAGCTCTTGAAGAGAAGACAAACTGGTTGATGAAAAACTTAAAGCACTCTCGAAAGAAGAGGAAAGCAAAGCATTTCCCCGGTTACTTTTGAGGTGGTAAGCAAATCTAAGAAGCGTGTTCGTTTTGAGGATGACCCAAGTTTTTCTTCGTCTTCCAAGAGTTCTAACAATTCTTCATCCTATAGTTCCAGTGAGGATGAAAAAAGACAGAAGAAGCGGAGAAAAGGCAAGAAAAACAAGAAAAGCAAATTTTTGAAAAAGTCTAGAAGGCACAAGGAGCCATCTTTAAATATGATGGCTAGGGCTCATTCTCTGGCATGCTTCCTGGAGAAGGTGCAGAATCTGGAATATCGGCTAGTACTGTGTTGATGCAATATAAAGAAATACTGAAAGGGGCGCCAAGGTCTGGAGCCAATACTGTCTTGGGTGGAATTCTGCCTCTCTCTCTCTCTCTCTCTCTCTCTCTCTCTCTCTCTCTCTCTCTCTCTCTCTCTCTCTCTCTCTCTCTCTCTCTCTCTCTCTCTCTCTCTCTCTCTCTCTCTCTCTCTCTCTCTCTCTCTCTCTCTCTCTCTCTCTCTCTCTCAGTTCAGTTGTTATTGAAGTGCTAAAAGTCTGTTCAGTCTGTTCTTTTCATCACGTGGTGCCCGTCTTGTGACAGTGGTACCAGAGCATCAAGCGTGTGCTTTTTTGAAAGCATACCGGTCCTACAAAAGAGCAGACAGAGCAAACCAGAGACCACTAGAAATTGTTATTTGAAGTATCTTCGGGCGCCGACCCCGGTCGCACCAACCACTGCCACCCTTACTTCATCGCGCATCGGGCGCGCTCCTGTCTTCACAGCTCATGTCTTACAGGGCATAAGCCATAAGATCACTTGCAAGAGAAGGATCCAAATTTGTTTTGAGCTGCTGTTTTTCTCAGAGGCAGTGCCATGCAGATGTTGATCTCTATAGCTACCAAGCCGCACACTCCAAGGACTTGGCAAGCTTTCAAGAAAATTTTTGCCTGAAGTTATATGGTTTCTGACATCTTCCTTTGGAGTGCAACTTCTGGTAGAGTGGGTATCCTGAAATGCTTGCCATGGAAACCCTAGCAGAGTATAACTTGAAATTTCTCAACATCTCTCAGTAGATGTCTCTTCTCGAGCTGATAACCTTGGAGGTCCAGTGTGATTGCTATGTCTTGGGACTACCATCGCCGCCAAAGGAACGCTATCTGACCAAGAGCTGATGGACGATACTGTGTTCCGCTATGACCTTATGGAAGAAATCCAACCCTAATTTTTGGTGCACGTTACAGGATGGAAAGTCAATCAACTTTCGAGCTCGATGGACGTCGAGATTGTTTTTTTTAAGTTTGAGTTCTATTTGAGAACTTGTTTGGCGATCCTGTTTGGAATTTGTTAGAAATGGATGGTATATGTTTTGAACCTGTTATGTTGCCGATTTGAATTTTCTGACTCTGGTTTTAATACTCGTTCAATGATTGATGATTTTACTCCCAGGTGGAGAAGTGAGAAATATTGTTTTGGTATTGTTTAAACCTCGGAACGACGCAGGCCGATGCCTGGGGAGCGTTTCGTTGTATGCTAGAAAACCTCCGAACGACGCACGCCGATGTCTGGGGAGTATTTGGTTGTAAGCTTGAAAAATAATGTTGTTGAGACTCTTGGCACGGACCTAGATGGTTATGTGGGAGGAGTATTAAGAAGTTTGAGCAGTGGTTACTCTCAGCACCTCCAAATGTATGCTAGAAAACCTCCGAACGACGCAAGCCGATGTCTGGGGAGTATTTGGTTGTATGCTTGAAAAATAATGTTGTTGAGACTCTTGGCTCGGACCTGGATGGTTATGTGGGAGGAGTATTAAGAAGTTTGAGCAGTGGTTACTCTCAGCACCTCCAAATGACGCAGGCTACGGTCTGGGGGACGTTTGGTTGTAAAAGGCCTCTATATCTCTCGGCCCGGACCTTTTTAGGTTATGCGGAAGGAGCGATGAGGGAGTCGTTGAATCTCTCCCAACCCGGACCTTGTTAGGTTATGCGGGAGGAGTGTTCATCGGCGACTTTATGTTTCTATGTCTTGTAACATGCATATGTGAGCATTTGTGTTGCATTGTGATGTGACAACCACTGAATATTCCTAATTGGATGAGATTGCCTTGGTATGTAATTTAAGTGCATCAAGACACCCGTGGAAGATCAGTGCGGTCTGGGTGTGATGGCTAAATTTACTACGCGGGAATATCAAGAGTTCCGATCTGGATGAAAGGAGAAGCAAACTCCTTGATCAAAAGAGCCAAAAGGAGAAGCCAACTCCTTAACAAAAAAGAGAGCGAACTGATTGTCCCTCGGAATGACCCTCGGAAATTTTTGAGCTAACTTCAATTGTTTTGCAGATATACTGTAATCGCGAACAATTACTTTCTGTCAAGAAGGGGGGATGTCACAAACTGTTGACATGTCAAGCCTTGGAGCTTTCCGTCTTATGGAGAGTGTTATGATCACGAACAAAGTGAGTGGATTGTGCGTGCAAGTGAATGAGACTGAGAGAAGGAGAGAGAAGAGATACGACACCGAGAGGTTGTAAAACCCTCCTCCGAAGGCCCCACTCTCGTCGGCGAGAGTGGTCTCCTTTGATTGCACAAGGTGTACAATGCGTATGCAATGGACTGATGCAATGGGACTGTGCCGATGGCGACGACGATGATGACGACAACGATGGCTGAATCTGTGGTCTTCTTCGACGGGAATCGGGGACTGTTTTTGGGGCTGAAAATGGACTGTTTCGGGGCTGACTTGTGTCTGAATTTCACTGCCCTTGTCGGGGGTGACTTGGTGATGAAAAACGCTGATCTAACTGTGCATATGGCTGCGTTTTCTTTGCTTTAATACCTGCTGGAAAACGCTGATAACTGGCTGTAAAAACGCTGAACAGTAGAGGCCAAAACACTGCAAATCTGCTGCGTTTTTAATGGCTGAATGCTGAAGATAAAACGCTGGTCTCCCTGCAGGTTGAAGGCTGAATTCCTGGCTGCGTTTTGTTGCTTGGGATCGCTACTGATGCAAGGCTCATGCTAGCGTTAGTGGGATCTGGGGGCTGCTGCTAGTGGAGGGAGGATACGCCATGCTTCAGAGGTCTAAGGGATGGCGATGGCTGTCCTGGGAAACGCCAAGGGAAGGGATCACGGTGGCGATGAGGAAAACGCTGAAGAAAGGGGGTGGCCTCGCCAAGGACTTGGAGAGGGTCTTGCTGAGAGAGGGTGGGACACCTGTTGCTTGGGGAAGTCTGCTGTGTCTTTGCTCATCTGCCAATTTGTGCTAACTTGGGTTTGCTTATATATTAACTTACCCAATTTTCCCTACTGAGTACCCAACAAAAGTCACTTAATAAATAAGTGAAAATGTTAAAAATAGGGAAAATGGGATAAAGTCATCTGAAAGATCCCCAAACTGACTCTGATGGAATCTAATGGAAATGCTTATGCTTATGCAATGTGCAACCAGAGGATATGCATCTACACTGAGTGATGGGGCATGCACAGTCTACGAATAGACTCACAAAAGTGCCAGATCACTTCTAATCTAACTTGATTGGACTTGACGGAAACCCTGTTATGGTGTAGCTTGTCCACGGACACATAGGGTTGGAACTTGGGATGTGTCACGTGACACCTTGAAGAATGGAGCCAACTTGCAGATCACAGTCGAGGGGCCTAAACCCTAAGAAGAGTAAGCAACAGGCCGAGGGGCCTAAACCCTAAGAAGAGTAAGCAACAGCAGAAGAGAAGAAATCCTACCAACTTATGGGGACCCCGTACGATGGGGCCCAAGTTACGTAAAGGATTAAAATAAAGCAGGACCCACACACACACGCACACACACAAAGGCTTGCGCAACCAACTGATGAGGTGGCAGAACTGTACGGGTCTCCGCAATTTGCGTTGACATCATGACGTGGCAGACTGTATGGATTTTCGCGTTTTGCGTTGACTGCTGACATGGAAACTGTAGGGATTTCCGAGATTTATGCTGGCAGCTTTTGAGGATTGCTTTTGGAACAGATGCTTTTGAGTTTGAAGGCTTTTCATTGTAACTGCTTTTCAGGACAAGGGCCTTTAAATATGAGGCTAAGGCTCACACTCTGGCATGCTTCCCGGAGAAGGTGCACAGTCTCGAGTACGGGCTTGTACTGTGTTGATGCAATATAAAGAAATACCGAAAGGGGCACCAAGGTTTGGGGCCAATACTCTCTGGGGTGGAATTCCGCCACTGCGTGTTGCGTGTCGTCTCTCTCTCTCTCTCAGTTCAGTTGTTATTGAAGTGCTAAAAGCCTGTTCAGTCTGTTCTTTTTTATTGGCATGTGGTGCCCATCTTGTGACAAGACCTCATCCTCTATTGACAGTTCAAACAATGAGAAAAAGAACACGAAGACCACAAAGTTCAAGGATGGGGGTCAAGTAGTCAAGTTTAACACGTTTTCTGGCTATCAGGACACCCATCGAGCCCTTGAATTCATACAGCAGTTTGACGTCGTCTTTTCAAGAGGTTGTTTCTCGAAACGCTAGGATACGAAGGGCGGCATCCTGCTTGAAAGGAAATGCATAGACATGGTGGTCTACTCTCTTGTGCACAAAAGCACCTAAGAAGTGGGTAAAATTCAAGAGACTTTTCACTTCTGCATAGATAGCAAAAGAATATGAAGAAGATGTCATCACGGCTTGGCATCATCTGAGAATGAATAGAAAGATAGTTTGGATGACTACTGCCAGATGTTCTGGGTTACCTATTTGCCAATGACCTCGTTTCGAAGGATCACTTTGAAGGACGAAATTGAGCAGTTTTGCCATGGATTTTGTCACAAAGTGATGACATGGCATGGCCTAAAGGACACATGCCGAACAGAAGGCAAAAGAGGCATGTTGCAAGCTTGGACACTAAAAGCGAGATATCAAAAGCAACACACGAACAAAAACTACATAATCATTGAACTGAGAGAGAGAGAGAGAGAGAAAGAGAGAGAGAAGAGGAGAGTCAACACAGAACGGCGGAGTTCCGTTCCAAGATGCACTAGCCCCAAAGATTGGCGCCCCTTTTGGTATTCCTCATTATTGCTTTGCAAACGTACAACTCCCTGAGGGTCCAATTCTCTCTGAGACCCTGCATTCAAATCCTCCCTGAGAAGTGGCCCTCTGGGCACTTATAAACTTATAAGGGTTGCCCAAAAGCTCCAGTTCAAAAGCATTCACATCCAAAAGCATCTGCTCTCCAAAAGCCCACGCAAAACTGCCAAAAATCAGCCAGCCTAATTTATGGAAGCTTGCCACATCATCACGTCAGGGCAAACCACGGAATTTCGTATAGTAGTGTCATGTGGCAGCCAGTGCGTTTTACGAAAATCTCAGCCAGAGATCAAGCTTTTGACGTTTTGCTTTTTGGCCCCTCAGCCGATGCTCCATAAGTTCTTTAAGTAGATGGGTTAGGATTTTAAAATTCCTAACCCCTTTTTAGGCACTTCTGCAATTTGTTTCAGTTTCTTCTTGTCCTCTCGGCCATTTTCCTTCGAGTTGAGCACGCCACGTCATCACTTCGTTACAACCCAAGCAGCCCTTCACACACTTCCATCCACTAGGTGTAGGCTATGATACCACGTCAAAGTGCAGCAGGAGGTGTGGTGACACGAAAGCATGGGGCGAGAGAGAGAGAGAGAGAGAGAGAGAGAGAGAGAGAGAGAGAGAGAGAGAGAGAGAGAGAGAATATGGAGAGAAAGGGAGAAAAGAGTGAGACAAGCCCTGTCGGGCAATCTTTGCTATACAAGAGAGTACAAGGCTCTACCATAGTCTGCCTACAAGCCCCCCCCCCCCCCCCTCCCCTCTAAGAGGTCACCTACATACGTCATAAAACAAGACACCCACTCAAAACAAGCCAGACGTGGCAATGGTGGACAAAATCTGGAATTTCCCCAAGATGCCTATAAACTAATACAGAAAACAAGACCAGATGCACCCACAAAGAAACCCTCTCTCACTAGATCTAGTCCAGTAAAAAAGAGATGAGCTCCATAAATCTTAACAATTGCATGCTCCCATTTGTGACACAGCACCTACACAAGATGTCACAACTTTGTGTCCATTCGTCCAGAGAATTCGTCCGGCCGTGACCTAGGTCATGGGTTCAAATGTGGCCAAGTGACTAGGAAGGCGCTCATGGACGTACTTTGTATCATTGCGAGCGGGAATGCTTGTATTGCTACACAAAAAAACGATGTCACAACTTTGTGTAGTGGCATAACTACACTGGATTGGAAGAGAGAAGCATTAGCTGAGCTGAGACATCATCTTAAGAGAGGACCCAAGTTCAGCTGCTTTTTGACATCAATTATTGAATGCAAACTTTTTGGGCTCTTGAAAGGACAAGATGTATACCATTGACTAATAACTACCACATCTCAATTAACATCATTAATGTCCGATACCGGGTCAATGTCCGATAGTGGGTATCAATAAATGCCCCCAGATGTCCCACACACACATCAGCATACATCAATACAAACATCTAATACTATGTGGCTCCAGAGATGTAGGGCGGGTTGGAGCGGGTTGGAGATAGAAAGGTCAACACAAAATCAATTGGGCATAATTAGAACAAAATCATCATATCATCAAATCTCTGAGACCCTGCATTCAAATCCTCCCTGAGAAGTGGCCCTCTGGGCACTTATAAACTTATAAGGGTTGCCCAAAAGCTCCAGTTCAAAAGCATTCACATCCAAAAGCATCTGCTCTCCAAAAGCCCACGCAAAACTGCCAAAAATCAGCCAGCCTAATTTACGGAAGCTTGCCACATCATCACGTCAAGGCAAACCACGGAATTTCGTATAGTAGTGTCATGTGGCAGCCAGTGCGTTTTACGAAAATCTCAGCCAGAGATCAAGCTTTTGACGTTTTGCTTTTTGGCCCCTCAACCGATGCTCCATAAGTTCTTTAGGTAGATGGGTTAGGATTTTAAAATTCCTAACCCCTTTTTAGGCACTTCTGCAATTTGTTTCAGTTTCTTCTTGTCCTCTCGGCCATTTTCCTTCGAGTTGAGCACGCCACATCATCACTTCGTAACAGCCCAAGCAGCCCTTCACACACTTCCATCCACTAGGTGTAGGCTATGATACCACGTCAAAGTGCAGCAGGAGGTGTGGTGACACGAAAGCATGGGGCGAGAGAGAGAGAGAGAGAGAGAGAGAGAGAGAGAGAGAGAATATGGAGAGAAAGGGAGAAAAGAGTGAGACAAGCCCTGTCGGGCAATCTTTGCTATACAAGAGAGTACAAGGCTCTACCATAGTCTGCCTACAAGCCCCCCCCCCCCCTCCCCTCTAAGAGGTCACCTACATATGTCATAAAACAAGACACCCACTCAAAACAAGCCAGACGTGGCAATGGTGGACAAAATCTGGAATTTCCCCAAGATGCCTATAAACTAATACAGAAAACAAGACCAGATGCACCCACAAAGAAACCCTCTCTCACTAGATCTAGTCCGGTAAAAAAGAGATGAGCTCCATAAATCTTAACAATTGCATGCTCCCGTTTGTGACACAGCACCTACACAAGATGTCACAACTTTGTGTCCATTCGTCCTGAGAATTCGTCCGGCCGTGACCTAGGTCATGGGTTCAAATGTGGCCAAGTGACTAGGAAGGCGCTCATGGACGTACTTTGTATCATTGCGAGCGGGAATGCTTGTATTGCTACACAAAAAAACGATGTCACAACTTTGTGTAGTGGCATAACTACACTGGATTGGAAGAGAGAAGCATTAGCTGAGCTGAGACATCATCTTAAGAGAGGACCCAAGTTCAGCTGCTTTTTGACATCAATTATTGAATGCAAACTTTTTGGGCTCTTGAAAGGACAAGATGTATACCATTGACTAATAACTACCACATCTCAATTAACATCATTAATGTCCGATACCGGGTCAATGTCCGATAGTGGGTATCAATAAGTGCCCCCAGATGTCCCACACACACATCAGCATGCATCAATACAAACATCTAATACTATGTGGCTCCAGAGATGTAGGGCGGGTTGGAGCGGGTTGGAGATAGAAAGGTCAACACAAAATCAACTGGGCATAATTAGAACAAAATCTTCATATCATCAAATCCACATTTCCGATATACGGCTTTACATAAATTGAGAATACGAAGACCCTGTGGTCTAACAATGCAATGAATGCACTTAGTCCAAATTGCCAATGTAAAACGGTAAGGTGATGTCATCCCCTATAAAAATAATTAGAAAACAATTGTTCATATCAAACACAATTTCAACCTAAAGATGCCTTAGTTAAATAAGGTCAGTGTTTTATTCTAAAGAAATGTTCACTCACATGCGAGCAGCTGTTATTGACCAGAAGTTGAATGCAAAGCCACACATAGCTGTTGCAAACGTCCACACAGACAAGCCAAATCCCATGAGCTTGAAGGAATTGTGCCTACAAGAACCAAAATATATTCGCGCAATTGAAAAGTAGGCAAATGAAATCATGCACTTCCATGATGATACAAACAAAGGGGGAAAAAAAAACATACATCTTTGACATGTAGGCAAAGATTGGAGATGCAATGAGGAGCCCAACCAGGAAGACTGAAGACAAAATCCCATCTTGAAGGTTGCTCAAGTCAAACTCTCCCCTAGAGAAGCAAAATAAGACTTTAAGGTCTGGCTTCCATAAATACTTTTTTACTGCCACGAACGAGCATAAGAAAACATACTGAATGCCACTGCCTCCTTGGCAAATTTCAAGAGGTTTGCATGTTGGTTCACGAGGCGTTCCGTTGACCCCATTGCTTGCAATGACGCCTCGATCAACATAATTTAGCAGATTTACAACACACAGCAGAACTAGCAATCTGCCAGAAAAATTGAGTGATGAAATTATATCATGCTGCACCACAAAGATATCATGTCTGTGTATAAGTGTCATCCATGTACACACAATGCAATTTCAAAAACAACACATGCATCTAGACATTCAGTCAGAAGACTTAAATTTTCCCGACACTCCTTTTGTGTGTGTGTGTGTGTGTGTGTGTGTGTGTGTGTGTGAGAGAGAGAGAGAGAGAGAGAGAGAGACAGACACATACGCGCATACCCATCTGCTCTGTATGTGTGTTTAATTGTTAAAAGGGTCACATGGCAAATGCCGTGTGTGGGCGCATGCTAGAGGCAACGAGATGACAGTACCTCGGTGGCGTGAACCACCTTGTCTCCTCGTTTGGACTTGCGATCTTCTTCACCATTGCTCGCAGCAGAAAATTTTCATCGGAAGAGAGTCCGGAGTGGCAAAGTA
This sequence comes from Adiantum capillus-veneris, assembly GCF_014529385.1. NCBI lineage: Eukaryota > Viridiplantae > Streptophyta > Polypodiopsida > Polypodiales > Pteridaceae > Adiantum > Adiantum capillus-veneris. Next base: position 69,180,198 of record NC_140955.1, read on the forward strand.
TAGGCCTACATGGTAAAGGTCCACTAATGACTTCATGACAATTTTATTCCAACCTTAGGCAAAGGTCCCAAATTAAGGAAATTTCTCCATATGACGTGTGAATGACAACTTTTTAGAGAAGCACTACTCAACAACATACATGGCTCCATGTTCGGCGCAGTGTATAGAGAATATGCAAGGTACTTTAGTTCGTTATGCACATGAGCCATAAGATACGCGACAGACAACGTATTGATCTTGCATGCAGACAAACGAATTGTGCTAATCTCAACATAACCATCCCGCCACTAGGCCTTGAGAACTCTACGATGATATGGGCATTGTTGTAGATAAGAGAGTAGCTTGTTGAAAATTGGAGTGTCGTCTAGTTAGAGCTAGGTCAAATTGTCATGTACGTCCTTTGTATGGTTAATAGCTCGAAGTGTAGCATCACACTAAGTGTAGTAAAGGTTACATGGAAAGGTAAAGGCAAAAGGTGTTAAGGGAAATGAGGAGGATCATGACACGTGTATATATTAGTGTTGCAAATTCTATACATTTATTAAAGAGCCTAAAAAATTATAGGACACTGGAGACATCCAAGCATCACTAAACTGAGGGCTCTCAAACTTGAGCCATGGCGACATTCATGGCTACTCTTGGGTGGAAACCCCAACCCCCTCATGCTCTTGCTTGGTATAATATGTGAAGGTAGTCACTTGAACATGTTGCTAAACCACGCACCATGTGTGTCCGCTCCACTCTTGCCTAGCTGAGAGAGAGAGAGAGGCCATAGGGTGTGGAAACCGATAATCCACCAAGCCATCCCGCCCTCTTCTTATAGGGCAACCTCAGTGCTGGTTTTCAACTTAACCATTGGCCTCACATTACATCCCCTTGGAGAAGTGTTTTCGTCCTCGAAAACAAAAATGGGGTATTTCTTCTTAAGAACACTAATGTTTTCCTAAGTGGCACCTTCTTCAAGTCAGTCTTTCCACTTAACTAATGCTTGACGATGCACATGATGATGAGTACATAAATCATGACAGTCAATAATGTGCTCGAGTTCATATAGCTACATTGGAGGCTCAATGAAATCCACCAAAACCTGATGATCGATTACATTTTTTCCCTATGTAAGCGTTTACATGAATGACTTACATGAAAAACTGGATGAATACGAGAGTGCGTAGATAAAGAAAGTTTATAGGGCATATCTCCAACTCGCTTGAGTATTATGAATGGCCCACAATATCTAGGAGATAGATTAGGCGTAGGATCAGTTTTCAAATTTTTTGATAGCTCTAGAATACGTAAGAATGCCTCTTCACCTTTCATGAAAGGACTTGCCAACGTTTCTCATCATCATACTTTTGTGTATCCATTGTATGCTTCGACGACGAACAGCATATTCATATGGTCTTGGATGAAGTCCTTGACTTGCTGAATTTTCTTAGTAGCCAACCCCATCGATATTGTCTCTAATTTGAAAACCGTACATAAGCATGAAGGAACTAAACCTAGTCGTAACATGCTTTTCACTCTCATAAGAAAACTCCAAAATAGGGAGATAATCTTTCCAATCCGATTGCTTCTCGCTAATGTACACTCTCAGCATATCCTCTAGCACATTATGTTACGATATACATGTGGTCGTGATGTGTGTGAACACACGAGGACCGTCAGGGCATTTTTTCCCTCTTTAGGAGTTTTTTTCCCTCTTGCATTGTATATACTCCCATCACTCTAGGGCTGTCTTTCTTTCCATTGCACACTAAGTAATACACTCTCTATTGTGTGCCTTGAGCTTCCTTTGCCTTCTCCAAGCTGTGGGTGTTTTCCTGCAACCCTAATTCCAACAATTGGTATCAGAGCAGGTTACGTCCTCCCAAGCTTAGGTGCCAGCAGCTCCAGCACACGCCTGCTCACTTTCTCCGTGTTCTGTGAGCTTTGGCGAGCATTCGCAAGTCGATAAAAATTTCGAGCAAGCTTGTAGAGCTTAGTCTGCTCAGATTTTTACTTCGGGCTTATTTCAGCCTCCGTTTCCACTACAAGCAATACTACATAAGCTATTTCGTCATTTTTTGCAAAAATTTTGTCAGTGCCATTTTTTGCATATCAGGTGCCTTACATTCTTCTACGGTTTGCGCTATATAGCACGTGTTTTTTCCGCTTCGTTTCTCCTCTTTACGGGCAGTTTTCACATCAGGTGCAACATTTACCATGGTTGACAACAACATAGATGTGTTCAAGATGTTTGTTGATGAGGACAGATTGGATGGGGACAATTACCCTATGTGGGCTTACATGATGCAACATGATCTTGTGTCAAAGGGCGCCTAGAATATTGTGCAGGGCATTGATGTACATCCTGGTTTTGAGGATGCAGGCGATGTTGAAGTGTTGCAGGTCTTGCTGCAAGGATTGCTGCTATTAGAGTTGTTTTGCCTACGGTAGAACAATCTCGTTGGGATGTAAAGGATGCGCAGGCTGATGCATTGATTATGTTGTCTGTGAAGCGCACCATTGTTCCTCGATTCGTTCAACAAAATTCGCAAAACAGTCTTGGGATATTTTGGATGGTCTTTATGCAAGTCGCAGGCTGATGCATTGATTATGTTGTCTGTGAAGCACACCATTGTTCCTCGATTCGTTCAACAAAATTCGCAAAACAGTCTTGGGATATTTTGGATGGTCTTTATGCAAGTCGCAATGAGGCTAAAATTGCTTTGCTGCATAAAGAGCTTGAGTCGAAGATTATGCATGAGGAAGATGATAAGGACACTTTCTTTGCTGGTGTCAAGGATATCAATGAGAAACTTATTTCTGCAGGTGAAGTCATTTCAGACATATCCCTTGTGCAGACTGTTCTTGATGCCTTACCAGATTCTTACCAGACTTTTGCAAGTACTCGGAGACTTATGACCCAAGGAAATCCTGAAGTTGTCAAGTTTGATGCATTATGCACATTGCTGTTGCAAGAGTCACTTTCCAAAAAAAATACGACTAGGCAGTGTGCAGTTGAACAAGCTTTTATTGCTTCTCAAAGAAAGGGTGGTAACAGCAATGCAGCCACTTCCCATGGTTCTGCTGCGAGTGGCAAAAATTCTGTTCCTAATGCTTCTGTTGGCAGCAATTCATCTGGAAATTCTGGTGATAAGGGCAAAAAGAAGATGCGTTGCCATTATTATGAAGCTAATGATCACTTGATCAAGCAGTGTCCTAAGTTGAAGGCCAAAGAGGCTAAGAAGAAAGAGGGTGGTTCCATTGCAAATGCTGGTTCCACTACAAATGCAGCCATTGTTGAGTCTTTTGTGAAAGGAGATTGTGATGTGGATGTTGATGCATAATGGGCTTTTAGTGTAGAGTGCACTTACAATCCTGATGTCCATGATGCATGCATGTCAGTTGCTGCAGATTCACATGTGTGGTATTTCGACAGTGGTGCTACAAAGCACATTACCTCACATCGTGAATTGTTCACCTCTATCGAGTCTGTCCCTCTTGGGAATTCAGTCACTTGTGCCAACAATGCCTCTTATCCGGTTCAGGGAGTTGGAAAGATTGTGCTTACTGCTGCAAATGGCAGTTCTTTTACACTTGTTGATGCACTTTATGTACCTGGGATCAAGAAGAATTTTTTGTCTGTATCCGCACTTGCTAGACTTGGACTTGTAGTCAAATTTGTGGATGACAGTTGTACAATTCATGATCTCAATTTTGGTGATGAAATCGTTGCATCTGGCCTTTTGTGTCATGGGCAAGCCGGATGGTGAGATCGATTGCCATAAGGCTCGACTTGTTGCAAAGGGTTATGCACATCAAAAAGGCATAGATGATGAATAGACTTTTGCTCCCACTTGTCTTATGACTACTGTGCGTTTTCTATGTGCATTGGCATCTCATTTTGGTTGGGATGTACATCAATAAGACATTGTTATTTCTTTCTTGAATTGTGACATATTTGAGGAAGTTTATGTAACACAGCCTCGCGGTTTTGTCAAGAAAGGACAAGAGGACAAAGTGTGCAGATGTAAGAAGGCTTTGTATGGGTTGAAGCAATCTCTTCGTGCTTGGTATGAGAAAGCTAACACTCAATTGGTCAAACAAGGCTTTCGTAACAGTCCAACAGAAAGCACATTGTATGTAAAGCGTGAGGGTGATGTACTTCTCATTGTGGTTCTTTATGTAGATGATTTGTTGATCATTGGACCAAATGAGAGACATATTGCTGAATTTAAGGCTGATTTGAATGCTACTTTCAAGATGAAAGATTTGGGGTTGTTGCATCGTTACTTGGGTGTACAGTTTAAGCAGTGTGATGGTGGTATTGCCTTGTGTTAGAAAAGTTACATAGAGACATTGCTATATAAGTTTGGACTTGAGGATTGCAAACCTATTGCCACTCCCATGGAAACAGGTTTGAAATTGAGTCTTCATGATGCTGGTGATCCTGTTGATGTTACTCTTTACCAAACTGTTGTTGGATGCCTCATTCATGTATGCAACACGAGGCCAGATATTCAATTTGCAGTCTCACAGGTCAACAGATTTATGCATAGCCCAAGGTCTAAGCATTGGCAGGCTGTCAAGAGGAAATTTTGCTACCCTAGTGGCACTTTACATCTTGGCTTGTTTTATCTCAAGGGGGATCATTGCCGCCAAACTTACATGCTTTTTCAGACTCAAATTGGGCTGGTTGTTTTGACATGTGAGTGTCCACAAGTGGTTTCTGTTTCATGCTTGGCAGTTCATGTATATCATGGTTGAGCAAGAAGTAACCTACTGTGGCCACTTCAAGTTGTGAGGCTGAGTACAGGGTAGTCTTCACAGCTATGGTTGAGTGTGTATGGCTCAGATGCCTTATGGCTGATTTGGGTGTGGACAGGACACTGCCAACACTATCTACACTGACAGTCAGAGCGCATTGGCAGTTGCAAGGAACCCAGTTTTTCATGCTCGCACAAAGCACATTGAGGTGCATTACCACTATGTCAGGGAGAGTCTCTCAGTAGGAGAGATAAGCTTGACTTATGTGCCAACACAGGACAACCTTGCAGATCTTTTCACGAAGGCATTGTCTTGTGAGAAGCTCGAAGCTTCCCGCAAAGCTTTGGGCTTACTCCCCTTTGTGGATTGATCATGTCCTCAGGGCATGGCACTTCCCTTTACTCATGTGCCAGCTCTCGTTCACCGCATCACTCCAGGGGGGATTTGTTACCATATACATGTGGTAGTGATGTGTGTGAACACACTAGGACCATCGGGGCATTTTTTCCCTCTTTAGGTTTTTCCCCCCGTGCATTGTATATACGCTCATCACTCTAGGGCTATCTTTCTTTCCATTGCACATTAAGTAATACACTCTCTATTGTGTGCCTTGAGCTTCCTTCGTCTTCTCCAAGTTGTGTGTGTTTTACTGCAACCCTAATTCCAACACATTATTAACATGTTTAGTATGCCCATTCATCTTTGGATGATCTACAGTTTTGATATTAAGTTGTGTTCCCAACCGGTTAAATACAACCCTCCAGAAATGGTTGTTAATCTTGGGATCACGATCACTCAAAATATTGTTGGGCAATCTATATAACTTGTACAAATTGTCAACAAACAACTTAGTTAACTCTGGAGTTTTAATGGCGGACTTGGTTGGAGTAAACTTACAAAGTTTAGTCAACCTATCTACAATCAACCATACCGAGTCATGACCTCGTATAGTGGTTGGTAGACCCAAAATGAAATCTATAGAGATACTCCCCCATTTACCATTTGGAATCTCCAAAGGATGTAAGAGACCTCCTGCCTTTAGGCGCTCTATTTTATTAACTTGACATTTTTGGGAGTGCAAGACATAGTCTTCAACATGCCCATGCAAGTGTGGCCAGTAAAATTGTCATCTTATGAGTACATAAGTCTTTCTTTATGCCTAGGTTCCGTGTACTTGGATAGTTATTATATTTATAAAGAATTCGGCATTCAATGTCTACTTCCGTTGGTAAACAAAGACTCCCCTTGTGGAGTAGATATCCATCATCAATGTAAAAATTATTCCATCTAGTTAGCTCATCACTTGGATGAGGAGAACCATGTGTGGAGGAAATAGACGCACTGTCATCATTGGAGTGAGAAGGATCCCTCTTTTTGACGTGAATCCACACCTTGGAGTATGCGTCATCATGCTCACATGCACCTTCAAGAGAGTCCAAAAACTTACTTTTAAGTTTTGTGAATTAAAGAGATTTGATCTTAGGCATTCTACTAAGAGCACCATCTATGACATTTTATCATCTTTACGACATTGGAGCTTTGCATCACACTCGTGAAGAATCTCAACCCACCTAGCCTTTTGAACTTTCACGTCAGTGTAAACCAATTTATACTTTCAGGGTCAAACACTATTTCAAATGTGCTCTACAAAAATCATGTCACCACATTTTTAGAGCGGATACTATGACATAGAGCTCTCTTTCATTAGCAGAATAATTGTGTTGTGTAGAATTGAGTTTCATTCTTTCAAATACAATTGGCCTTTGATCTTCTTGCAGAAGAACTTCTCCAATAGCTTGACTACTAGCATTTGTCTCTAGCACAAAGGGTTTCATTAAATCCACAATAGCTAAGATGGGTCATTAGCTAGAATGACCTTAAGTGTATCAAAGCTTTGTTGTTGAGCTTCTCCCTCATGAAAGGTTTTGCCCTTGGATTTCAATTGGTCCAATGATAGGAAAAACAGTTCTGGCAAAGTTTTTAATAAACCTACGATAAAAACTTGCAAATCCCAAGAAAATATGGAGCTCTATTAAATCTTTTAGGGAATGCCATTTACAAATGGCATCCACTTTGGATTGATCCATACGTAGACCTGCAACAGAAATTACATGTTTGAATTTTTTCTTTTCAAAAATCACACTTGGATTCTTAGCATATAATTTGTGTTGCCTGAGAAGATCAAACACCTGCTTCAAATGTTGTAAGTGCTCTTCCTCATATGCATTGTACACTAGGATGTCATCAAGAACAACAACAATAAACTTGCCCATATATGGTTTCAAGACACTATCCATGAGCATCATGAAAGTGGTGGGCACATTGGCTAAACCAAAAGGCATAACCACAAATTCATAATGTCCACAAAAGCAATTTTCTATATATCATCAAGTGATCGTAGACGTAATTTTGTAAACATACGGGAATGAGTGAGTTTATCAAAGAACTCGTCCACCCGTTGCAACGGATACTTATTCTTAATAGTAATCGTGTCTATGTCACGATAATCTACACATGTGCATACTACCATCTTTTTTCTTCACCAACAGAATGTGCTGTGTTGCACAAATCATGTTGGTGATAACCTAGGTGGTAAATCCTCTATAAAGACATCTTTGTATTTAGTTAAAAGTTCGTTCAATAGAGTAGCAACATTTGCTTGTGTGGTGACATTGGAGTAGCAAGAGAAGGAATAGAAGAAAAAGAAGCATGCAGTGTTGACGAATCTCCAACCATAACTAAAATATCACATTTAATAAAAAATGACACAAAAAGTAACACAAAAAGAGTTATTCTGCTTTATCAAAGAAGAGAGCTTCATAAGCTCAATTGTACAAATAAGTGGTGAGAAAGGCACATCCTTTTTCCCAATAGCAGCATGTGCACACCATTGGATTCAAACACTAGACTATTATGCTCATAGCTATGACATAATGATTATCCTAACCCATGCAACCACTTGACTTAACATCATATCTTCTCTATCCATAACCCAAGGTTGTCTTATACCCTTGGATCTCAAGAGGTACACCCTTAACTTGGGTATCCCATAGTTCAACATCATGGCCATTTATCATAGCTACCTTGTAGCATTGGGAACTAGGTGTCTGAGGTAGATTGAGATGTTTCAAGAACTTGTAGTTAATGAAATCATGAGATACTCCATCATCCACTAGGATTCTCACCCTAATATGTTGGATATAACTATACATTCTCACAAGCTCGTGTGGGCCATAAGTCAATTGACACATGGAGGCTACAATACAACACTCATGAACCACCTCGATATGTGTTACTTCCACATTAGAATAACAAAAGGAAGGCCCCAGGGGAAGCAATTCCACCATGTGCATAGCTTTTTCCTTACCTTGGGCAGCAAATTTCCCCATTGGGACAATTCTTTTTGCCATGCCAACTTCCCAAGCAATTAAAATGTAGCTTATGTTTGTTTGCTTTTCTTAATAACTATGCGATGCATATGCATTTGAAGTGTCATGCATATATGTGCTATGCAATGTTTTTTCATCTAGATCATGTTTTTTTCAGTTATTTTGTAAGCCCATAGGACCGTCTGAAGCTTCTCATCCCAGTTATAGGACTCCTTTTGCACTCTTGGTCAAAATGGTCTTGATCGTCCTATTACTGCTCTTGGCTAGTCCATTGCATTTGGGATATTATGTTGTTGATTTATGATGCTTGATCGAGAAGGCTTCAATCATCGCGATGTGAATTGTTTTGTTGATGAAATAAGTTCCTTGGTCTGAAACTATCTCAATCAAACATCCATATGTGCAAACTATATGGTCATATAAGAACAACGTTGTTGGCTTTGCTGTGTTGTTGGATAATGTTTTTGCCTCTACCCATTTGCTAACATAGCATATAGCCATCACAATATACTTGTTCTCCCTTGGGGTTACCTTCTTGAATGGACCCATGAAGTCTTGACCCCACTTCATGAAAACCCTCAATGGTTGTATGGTGGTCAAAAGCGTCATATTTGCTACTGTTGGTCTTCCCATTCTTTGACAATTATCACAAGTTTTTCAGAAATCCCTTACATTAGCCATCATACTTTGCCACCATAACCCTGCATACAATATTTTTTTTTAAGTGATTTCAATGGAAAAAATGTATCTTGAGCTCCCACTATGAGCCTTTGTAATGACCTGCATCCGACATTGCATAGGCACACATCTTCTAAGTGCTCCAACAATTTTGAGCATGTATAATGATCCACCTATGATAATGAGTTTCAGACTCTTAAAATGATCAGTGCCTCCTTATTGGACTGGGACCAATCCTTCCTTCGAACTGGAGGAAGTCATACGCCTCCTACCATTTTGAATCCGGTGCATCGATTGCCATACTAGCATCAATTGGGTTATCTTTTAGTGATGTTGCTGATACTTTTGGACAAGAAGTATGCACCATAGTGAGTCTTTCTTAGCTTTGGAAGATCTTGATGGTCAACATAAAAGTGGAACTTTCCCAGTAGATACTGTCTGAACTTGGTCATTTTGAATACCATTCTGAGTGCCTCTCTTTTAATTATGGAGTATCCATGTTCCACTACACTCAATATGCGATTGGCAAAGTAGATTGGGTAGTCTGTCTTCCCATCAAGCTGGGCAAAAATTTCTCCCATCGCCATACCATATGCATCCACATGAACATGGAATATGAATATCAATTCCTAATTTGGTTGATGAAGAATTGGCTCCCTGCTAATTACTTCTTTTAGGCACTAAAAACTAGCCTCACATTTCAAGGTCCATATGAACTTCACTCCCTTTTGGGTTAGTTCATATAATGGAAGAGCCTTGGTTGCAAACATATGAATGAATCTTTTATAAAAATTGATGTACCCTAGGAATGAGCTTAATTTAGACACCTCTGTTGGTGCTCTAGTTTGTTGCGCACATCAAACTTTTTCTTCAGACATCTTGATGCCATTTTTGAATACAGTATGCCCTAGAAGCCGAAAGGGGTCACTATGTATAAATTATGTATATCGCGTGCGTTCAAGGAATATTTCTAAAACTCCTTATCTGTGAATTTTTTACAAATGAAACACACCCTTTTCCAATTCAATCTGTATTTTTTTTCTCAATTTCTATTTATGATACCCTTTTGTATGTGAAAATGTAAGAAAAAATTAACTTTAATAACCCCTTTTGCTGCACTCACGTGATAGTCATATAATTATTAAGTGGCCCCCCTGAGCCTATAAGCTGACCCTTCCAGACCATAAAGACTGACTTGAAGGGATTCACAGAATCCATTTCTCTCTGCATCTCTTCAATACCAATTCCAAAAACAAGAAATGCATATCTTTTTGTCTACAAATATAGCCAAGAATTTATGAAGGAATTCACTGAATATTTCCATCATACATTGCTAAAATGTTGTTGGAGCATTGCATAGTCCAAAGGGCATGACTAAGTACATGAATGCTCCCCATTCATTGACGAATAATGTTTTTGCTCTATCCTATGGTGCTATCCTAAACTGATTGTAGCCATTGTACCCATCCATAAAACTTTACATCTCATGGCTAGCGGGGAATATTTTTTGGCAAGGGCTGTTTTTTGGAATCCAGTGAGCAGATTTCAAAAGTATATTTTCTCAGCCTCAAACCTTCTATTTTTTTTTCTCTCCTCTCTCTTTCTATCTCATAGATTTCTTTCCTTCGTGAGCACACAGACACCAAGGACCAAAACACACCCGAATAATTAAACACATACACACTCTTTCAAATATAACACAACTCAATCAAAGATTGTGATCCCATGAGCATTAAAGGTTTCTCTCTCCCTCTTTCCTTGGCCAAGAATTTTGTTTTGAGCACTCTCTCTCTCTCTCTCTCTCTCTCTCTCTCTCACACACACACACACACACACACACACTTTGTTACTTGCTTTTGAGTTTTCAACATATTAGAAAATACTTTACTAAACCCTAATGTTGTCACCCTGGATAGATAGATACACTGTAAAACCCACAACTTTTTGAAGATACACTAAGTTTAAATCTACCATGGAATGGAACCCTTATAGGCTAATAACTACCACTTAAGCATTAGCTGGCAAGTAAAAATTGTGGGTCTCTCTATTGAGCCTCACCTACCCTACTGTGAGGCGCTATGGTAAATTTTCTCCACTTAGTTGGGCCACTAATGAGGCGGCTACATACTGTCGATTCTTCAGAAGGAGCATGCTATACTCAGTACTTGGGAGGATTCTGCACACGTGAGGAGTAATGGTGGTCTCCCCTCCTCTATTTAAAGAGGTGAGGGCACTTTCTACCCCTCACTTAGCTTTGGGTGTGTTTTTACTTGAGAGTTAGGACTGTGTGTTGGTTTTCGTTATTCACTGCTACACCAAACATTTAGCTTGTAGCTCAACCAACCCAGGTTTATCGCTGTTTATTGAACTTGGTTTTCTTTCTTGTTTAAATTGCAAACATAACCAGGCTATGGTATCTTGATCACCTTCATTGAATGCCTGATTAGGCCCACCAAATGGGTTTGCTTTACATGACAATACATAAGGATGAATGATTTTATTTTATTTTTAAAAAGGTTTTGACCCCTCTACTGGGTTTCGGTTTTTTCAGTAAAAGCTGCATAATTATGTGGTTTGAATGAAGGTGATCCTTAGGGTGTGAACTGTCACTTAAGCATGGCATCTTGACCATTGTTGCTTTAAGATTGGTAAAGCCCACCGTTTTGGGTTGACTAAGTATATATAAAGGGGGCTTTCTGCGCACTGATGTTGGAGAGAAGTGTATGTTAATTGTCGCTTGGCTTGACAATGCAAAACTTTGATGGTAAGTAACCTGTCGGTGCATATGGAGCTTTGGGATGGGGGGTATACCCCGGATGTATATTGGTTCTTACACTTGGTACCGTCGCTTAAAACCTGGCATTGTGATGATTGTCGCTTAAAAAACCTGGTAAAGCCCATCATTTGGGTTGGCTTAGTGAATATTGGGCTCTTTTTTGCCCATCTGCACGCTGATGTTGCATGTTTTTATAAATGTTGGGGACTTTGGGGGAATATGGCCCAATTACATACCATTGCTGAACCTGTTTGATATTAGTTGTTTGAACAAGATGATGCAATACACTATTTGCATTCATACGGTCGGGTACAAAAAATCAATATAAACATCTAGCTCTTTTTTTGGTTTGACAGTTGGACAGGCTAGGTTACAATGAAGGTTCTCTGCCACTTGGCTTGCTAAGAGATTGTGACTTATAAACTTGGGAAGGATTGGATTCCATATAAATATAAATGATATCAGTTCTAAATAAACAAAAACAAGTTTGAACTCATAATGGTATTTTTTATGCTTCTTTACAGCTTCATGTGAGGGAGCCTCATTAATTTGGAAGATAAAAACTCAAAAAGTTGGTTTAAAAAAAAAAGGGGGGGGGGGGGGGGGGGGGGGGGGGGGGGGAGCATGCCACTTGGAGTAGAAGGGGTTATGGCCTTCTGACAAGAATAAAATACTAAATAAACTGTGGGATAATAAAACACTTTGTTAGAAAAACAACATAAATACTTTGGACTAAGCTTGTAAGTTAAAAAAAGTTATGAGATG